>NW_009912008.1:0-23668 GCF_000696875.1 Nestor notabilis
AAATTATATATTTATATATATAAATTGTATATTTATATGTAGTTCGATACAACTTTACTATTTTAAAGCTCCATTTTCAAAGCAGTAGCCTTACTCCTTACTGTTTCTTCAGAACCACAGCCCTCTTGTCTGTTAAGACACCTCATAGTCTAATTTCTTAATCCGTTCTTGCTCCACTTTTGTCCCTAAGTTTCAGCAGCCATTAGCTTTCATTCTTACCTGCTTTCTCCAGTACTTGTAAAGAGAAATCAAATTCAGATTTTGCTTTGCAGCTTGAAGAGGACAATCTCTTTAAGTCACTTCTCTAAGTAAGCTGCCCATTCCTCTGAACATCTTCTACATCTTTTTTTTGCCAATTTAAGCAGAATCTTTTCAATTGTAAGCAGTAAGAACTACATAAAACGTTTCAGACAAGATCTCACCACTGCTTATACAGTCTTTCCAATGTCTACTGGAAATAACTTATTTGATACAACCTAGGATTGAATATGCCACCATGTGTCAATGGCTCAGCCATCTGATCCCTAAGGGTATAAACAGCAATTGTTTCTCTTTTTCTGCTTTGTTTTTGGTTTTTTTTTTTTTTTTTTTTTTTTTTTTTTTTTAACTGAGGAGCTCCTGGCTGTCAGCATGAATGCTTGTTCACAATCTTTTCAGCACTTTAAGCTGCATTCTATACTTCCTAGAATCATAGAATAGTTCGGGTTGGAAATGACCGTCAGATCATCTAGTTCCACCCCCCCTGCCATGTACTTCTCACACTTTAAATCTTTTTCTATTAATTCTATCCTTAAGACTACCTATTTTTTACTTGTTTGATATCCCAAAACTGACCTGTATCATCTGATAGCATCAATATCAGCATTTATGCAAGCAAATTTCACAAGCAAATACTTCTATTCTCTGCTCACTTACCCCCTTCTTCCCGCATTCCCATCCTGTAACCTGCAATAATTCATCAGATGCATAAATGCTGCTTCTGTAGCTCAAGGGGTAGTACTGCCTCTGTTTAAAAAGAAGCGTCAGTATAAAACCAGTCCAGAAACTTCAGGACTGAAGACGTCTTACACTTATGGTATATCATAAAAATAAATTTTACAAAGGAAAAGTTAGAGTGGCCTTGTTTTATATGATTGCAGATTACTATTCTTCCGTCATCACACATCTCTTTTTTTAGTGTTAAAGAGAGGCTAAACAGTTTTTCAAAGGTAATTTGTGACTTAGTATCTGAAGATTTTAAGTCTCACACAACAAGCTTCAGGCTAAAATAATATAGTCACTAGGGAACTACGTTGTTTTAGAAACAGTATTTGCCTAAAAGGCTTATCTGCTGACAGTAGGTAAAGAGCAACACTTACAATAATTTTACCAAAATACAGTGGTCTAAATTGTCACTCAGATTTAACACATAAACTTGAAACTGTCTGTTCTAAACCCAAAATTATTTCCTATCTAGCTAAAACTCTGCAGATTTAACAGGGACCAGTTAACAAATTTTAAAAGTAATTGAGACTGAGGTCATGTTCTTTTGGAACTTTCATTCTTTGTGTGTCATCTTCCAGGTTATTTTACTCTGGACTCCACACAAAGCACAAGGGCTTTATCTGACCTTGCAGCACCACAGAATGCAGACAGGGAAATAGGACATGGCTGGGGCTACTCATTGTCCAGTTTTGAGAATTATTACCCTCTAACAGGAGTCCCACTCTTCTTCTTTCTCCTAATCACAAATTGAATTCCCATCAAAAACAAAAAAATATTTGTGGTTTATAGGGGAAAAAAAAGCGCCACAGGAAAAGTCACTAAACGAACATGGGCTTTCTTTATAGCCAAGTTACATACGTTTCCTTGGAGATGAGTATCAAGTTTTTTGGTAACACATCATTTCTGACATCACGCTGTTGTACACTTTGGCTGTTCATCACACACTTTTTCAATTATGTTCAGGTTTGTTCTAGTTCTTTAATTTGAATGGCTCAGCTTTGAAAACAAAAAGCCCTACAGTCAGTGCAGGAAGCAAGATTAAAGAGAAGCCTGTTCTGGTGACAAAATTATACAGGTTAGGAAGAACAGGAAGCATAATCTATGCAGTAGCCTTACCCTTCTACGCAGTCTGTCCCTTTCTTCACGAATAGCATTCATGGTGGCCTTCGTCCTGTTAAGCTCCTCCTCTTTGCTACACAGCATAGCTGTGAGGCTCTCATTCTCTTCCCGCAGGCCAGCTAGCTCCTTTTCCCATCGAGATCTCTCTTCAGACAGATTGGGATAAAAGTCACGTCCCAGTACACCCTCAATCTCTTCCACGGTCTGCAAAAATACAGTCATCAAAAACCAGAAAGAAGCAGAGAAAAATGACTGAACAAGACCAATGTAACAGGCAACTATACATACACTTATATGTACATACCCAGTCCCACAACACCATTAGTTGGTTCTTTTGCTTCATAAGTAATATTAAAAAAAGTTGTTATTTTGACAGTTTGACCATTTAATTAAAATATTTCATACTGACCAGCATACAGTTTACGTGCAAGTAAAACAGGTCACCCAAGAGTGACAGCAATCGCAGCAGTTTTATCTCAGAACACTTTAAAACAAATTAATGACACCTTGTCATGGGTGAGCACCGTGCTTGTTGTTTCCTGCCTGAATAAAAAGCAGAAAGTAGTAGCCTGTGAATGTGCATAGCATGGAGCCTTTTTTAGTTCTAAACCAACTCCGCAAAAGAGCAGAACAGTAAAAAAAGAGGATGCTTCTTTCCCATGTTGCTAAGCATGTTTTTTCCTAGAGGTGACAGAGAGATAAAAGAAAGAAAACTGGCCTCAGCGAGGCTTATGACATACAGAAGATGTTACAGCCCTTCTAGTGCCTAAAAAAGGCCAGGTTTCTCTGGGACAGATAATGCCATTCAACATTTCCTGCTCTATCCCCTTGCTCAGAACTATAGCAACCATTCAGCACAAAGGATATTTAGCAGCTTCCACTGGGTGAAACTAAACTAGACACACACACCCCTGTCAACAAGGCAATACTGACAAGCCTAAAGTTACTGTCAAACTGGTCATTCACGATACTGAAACACAGCATAACACTCAATGTGTCAGGTAACTACGTGCAGTTCTGATCCTACTACACAGTGTATGCTGTGCCCATGTTAAATTTTTTCACTTATGGAAGACCTTCACAACGAGCAAAAATCCTCTAAATATTGCTTATAGCTTTGAATCTCTCGAAAAGCTGTCTGCATTAAAATGGTAGGAAGAAACATGGAAATTAAATGAATATATGATGTAGCTAGCAATCTAGAAAGTTTCATTTCATTGAATAATCCAAGAACAAGCTATAGGTAAAGCCCATACTTTTAAGTTTAATACGGAAAATAAATAACTCATGTACCAAGGTTAAAAAATAGTCTATTTAGTTGTAGAGGACATTCAAAAGGACTTAATTTTTATATGTAAAAAAAATTACTAACTGAAGTTTATGTCCTTAATTTTGGAGGGACTAAAAGAACCAGCTAGAGTATAGCTGAAAATGACAACCAAGTTGCAAATACAACTCTTTTTTTCTGCAAGAAATCTTCCAAGTGTTTTCAGCACTGACACTGACATATCAGTGAATTTTTATTGTTTGTCCATTATAATGAAAACTTGGCTATTTATTGTTATCAATACCAATACATGAATCTTAAAAAACAGATTTTGGCTATAGCAAGACTTCTTAGTGAGGAAGAAAAGACACTCATACAAAAGGAAAAAGCTATTTTAAACTGCTAGTTCAAAATGCTTCTATGGAAGGAGCAGGGACAAAACTTTTGAATCAGGCTCAGTTTATCCTTTTAAATCATATTTCAAGTCTCTCTTCAATAAAACTACGATGTTTAGAGTCATAAATATAAATCTCCATTGACAGAGTATTGATGCTGTAATTCCGCTTACATATTTGGCAGTAAGTTTAAACTTCTTTTCTAAAAGAGCAATGTCTTATGTCAGTTTCTATATGCCTGAAACTATGACAAAGTAAGTTATTTCAATACCACATGAAGATGAATTTAAGTTCTGAGTAAGCACTGAGTGGTTAATCTTACAGTCTGAACAGAACCTCTGTAACAGCAGGAGCATTCTTTCTTGACGATGCCAGCCTTCTTTTAAACAGTGCCTCTTCGTTACTGTGTTCTCCCATCTTCACTCAAAACTCTCCTCTTTCTTTCCTGCTGTTTCCTCACCCCTCTAATGCCAAGTTCTGCTGCTGCCTCCTCCACCTTATTCCCCATGCTCCTAGTGTTG
Organism: Nestor notabilis; assembly: GCF_000696875.1. NCBI lineage: Eukaryota > Metazoa > Chordata > Aves > Psittaciformes > Psittacidae > Nestor > Nestor notabilis. The sequence goes on from NW_009912008.1 coordinate 4,287, forward strand.
CTATTTTTGCAACCCCTCCCAAAGACTCTTCTCCTCCTCAGAGCACTACTGGGGATGATAAGCCTGGAGCAACACTGAAAGACTGTAATGAGGTAGCAGTAGCAGGGGCTCAACTCCACGGAGCTATCTTCAGACAGGCTGCTGCTGTTTCTCCAGACTCTGTTGCCACCATCTGCCCACACAAGTACAAAGTTCAGGCAGTGACAGCATCAGCATGCATGTGACAGTCATACTAAGGGCTGCCCTGTAGTCCTTTAACAAAGCTGAGGGACCTTTCTGCATGTGGCTATGCTCCTTCATTTTGACATGACCAACATAGCCTTCTGCTCACTAAAATATCACCACAATTCTCCCATTTGACAACCAACATGCTACCATCCTTGATGGTAAATAAAACATCAATACTGTACGTGGATATACCTGTGTAAACTACCAGGGTGTTTATTTTTCTCCAAAGCAGTATTAAGAGCAGTTTTACCCAGCATGCTGCTGCACAGCAGATAAATTCAGGCGTAATTTCACAGATTACAGGATCAAATTGCAATGTAATGTAATAAAAGCCTTAGTCCACCAGAGAAGGAAAAAACCAACAGTCAAAGCAAAAGACAGACAGAATATTTCAGATTTCCTTCCATGATTCCACCCATTTTAAAAGTCTCCAAGTTCTCAGAGAAAGCAGGAAAGGAGCCAGGGGTGGAACTGTGGAGAGTGGCTTTACATGTAGGTTTTGCTATATTAAACATATTGATGACAAATTTCTCTAGCATGTAATGGGAGCATGTCAGAGAGATTCCTGTCTTCCTGAAAGGTTAATAATCTTAGCATGCTATCACTTGTCAAACACAAACAATCCCAGGCTCTACAGCACAGGCAGTAAGGAAAAACTTCCCCCAAAATGGCTATCCATGTGGAGATCACATGAAAATAAACCACCTGCACTTTGGACCAGGAAGAAGTTGCTGACAGTTACTCATACCAGTTTGACTGTAGTTAATTTGAAGCAACAGTAAACAATGGGGCTAAAATAAAAATCTTGAGAATTAAGCTTATGGCAGCTACTTTGACATTTTTTTGAAGCTACCTTCTGTGGAAGTTTTCATTTCATCTCACTTCAGAGACTCCTGTGGACCTTACACAGACCAGCCTCCACCTGTTTTCCAGGATCCACAATCTCTCTCTTGGTGAATATTGACTTCTGAGAACACTTACCCTTAATACACCATGTAATACTGAGTAACATTAAAAAGTATTGATTCTAATCCTTCAAGACACTCAAACAAACTACTTTAAGACTGTTTCCAAGAAACCCAGAAGCCAGTCTGTCTGTCACTCTCAAATATACCCACATTCTTCAAACTACAACACATCATTTATTTCTTTATAGACCCGTATATTCCTCAGGCACCACCAGAACCAGAGGGGACCTTTCCCAGTAGTATGCAAAAGTGTCTAAGCCATCTAGATTGGTCACAGACCTTGCCACTTTACAAGCAAACTTGTCATTGTATTTGCTTTTATACGAATGAGTCACTGACACAAAAAACTTATTTGTCTCAATCCCTGTATGTAGTAAGATACTTTCTGGTTCTCTCAGTTTCAGGTTCTGAATTGCAATCCTTTCATTATATGTGCTACTGGGCATCCCTCTTCTTGTTCTGTTACATACAATCAGTTGAATTACTGTTCCTGTGTCTAGGTTGTCTCATTAGAATTAATATACTAGGCATGTTTCTTGTTAAACACTAGCTTCATATTTTAAGACAGTCAAGTAACAACTTCCACACAGTTTACATCATTTTATCTTCAAATTTCAGCGAGTATTACATATTATGCTTTCAGTTACTTGTCAGTGAGTAGCTGTGTGACCTGTGACCTTGAGCAAGTCGCAACTTATTTGCTAGATAACCTTCAGAAAACAAATTAAATGCTCAGTGTCCCTGTTTCTCTGAAATGAGCGTAAGACAAATAGATTTCTGATTTGACATTGAAATTCTATTAGTAGCTCCTCTGGGCCTTGGAAAATTCAGTGTAAAACAGGTGCACTACTGCTTACCAAACACACAGAGTGAGCTGGAGTTGATTTCTGTGAAGTACTCTGACACCGTTGGAAGTAAAGTACTATTACAACAGAATGTGACAGGGTGTCTCAGGCAAAGTACATACTGCATTTAGAGCCTAATGTTACCATTACCTTAATGGCTAAATCACAATGTTCGCTGGCAGTAGTGAGTTGTTCAATATGTCTATCCATTTCTGCTACCGATAAACTGCAGCTGCTTTTCTTCCTCCCGCAGACAACATTTTCCAGACCTGTCAGCACTCTTTGCAGTTCTGAATTCAAATCACTACAGTTATCTAAAAGAAAGCAAAACAAAACAAAAATTATCTCAATAATTAGTGACTCAATGAAAAAACAAACTTCAACCCAGGAAGTGCCAGTTGCAGAACCATTGCACTGATGAAATTTTCCCTCACAAAGTGATAGGCTTCAACTACATTAACTGAAATAATTAGTTACCTCCCATCTAACAAAAACACCTCCCCTACTTATCTGAAGTGTTTGTTCTTTATCCAAAGAACTCTTCTTTTCCGAAGGACATCACTTCAAGACACCACATGCTCACATAATACAGAATTTCTTTTTTGTTATCCTTTTTTCCCAGAAATAGGCCTTTCCAGGACCTATTACTCTGATTTTATTACCCTTAAAGGTTTTTCTCTGTAAATTCAGTATTTTTTTCTACCTGGTACATTCACTGACACTATGACTTGGCACTTTTCGGAGCAATTTTTGTGGTTGTACCTACGCACTGCCTGATTTTAAAAAATCCTGGTGTTCAGAGAAATGATCTCTACCTATATGTTTCATTTTTACAGCTATTTCTTCTTCGAATGCAACTGCAGAATATTCAGGGACCATAACAGCACACCTTGTTATTTGTTATGTTCCATAATACTACAACCACATCAGCAGCATATACAACACCATTTTGATTATAAAATGTGGCAGTCACTCCCTTTTCTGTCTTTAGGCAAAGCTCTTCTTGCGCCTTGGGCATTGCCATAGCATCCTCCATTTCTGTGAAAAGCAGTGGTTCTCAGATACCTTGCTTAGCTCACTTCAAAAGATATTTTAATTTTTCTTAGGCTTACACCTGGTAACAGACAGTGGCGGTTCCTAAGGCAGGCATGTGGTAGAATTCACCTTTTGCTGTCTCTTGGCTGTGCTGGTTAGTATTTCTGGCATACTAGTTCAGAGTTTGCAGTAACTACCAACTGCACAGCATGCTAGTGGTACACTATAAGACAGCAGTGCACCAGCAGTTCCTATACATTACTAAAAACAATGGCAGGCATCCTTGCTGGAGCATGTTATTTCTATACAACTGCTGCAAGCATTCTACGTCATAGCTGTGGCTCTTACAGGGAACTGAAGTAGCGTGGCATTGAACTGTGTCTGAAATTTAACAGACATGAGACACAAGATTATTGTAAACTGGCTTGAAATCTCTCTGTACAACAGAAGACTGAAAGGAGTTGGATGAAGGGATGAGCTGATCAGAAAGTAAAAAAAATCCTGTAAATGTGCTGCCACAAAAACACCTCCACATCCTAATGCAGAAACATGAAACTATCACTGACCAAAAAGAGTTTGGAATGATGTCACAATACTGTATGAAAAACGTGAATGGGCAGTAAATACAAAACTTTACTCTTGGAAATCACATTCACTAGTTCCTAACTAGCACCCACTCATTTGTTGTAATAATTCCAAAAATCCCTCTACAGGAACACTCAGTTATGAGCAGCATATACTGTGCAGGATGCTTAATTGTAAAAACCTCTGTTTTGTTTGAATTTATTTGTTTCCATACAATCTCCTGTAACAGACATTTTGCCTATATAAACAAACTTCACAAGACCTCATACACTGAGTTTTGTTCCTACAATAACACTGTCCCCAGAAATAAATTTACAGAATCCTAGTGTCATAGAATCATAGAATGGTTTGGGTTGGAAGGGACCTTAAAGCTCATCCAGTTCCAACCTCTCGCCACGGGCAGGGACACCTTCCACTAGACCGACCAAGTTTCTCTGAACCCATCCAAGCCCGGCCTTGAGCACTTCCAGGGATGGGGCAGCCACAGGTCTCTGGGCAACCTGTGCCAGCACCTCACCACCTTCACACGGAAGACTTTTTTTCCTAATATCTAACCGAAATGTCCCCTCTTTAAACTGAAAGCCATTCTGCCTTGTCCCTACATGCCCCTGTAAGAACTCCTTCTCCAGATTACTTGTAGGTCCCCATATAGGTATTGGACAACAACCCTGTTTCTGCCAGAAAACCAGTACAAATCAATCACAAGCTCTGCGAGACACACTGGAGAGCATTCACACTTTTAGCTTTTGGTGTTTTATTGCCTATAGTGATACAGCAGCATATCCATATGCATTAGTGTATCATGATATATTATTTATTAAGTCACTGATGCTCATTACATTAGGGCAGTAGGGATAAAGCCCTAGAGGGCAGGGGGGCCCAAGACTGCTGGTTGATATTCAAGGGTCACCTGCTACATGCTCAGGAGTGTTGCGTCCTGATTAGAAGTAAGTGTGGCAGGAGGGCCAGAAGGCCTCCATGGATGGGTAAGGAGCTGCTGAGAAAACTTAGAGGGAAAAAAGAAGCTTGTAAAAGGTGGAAGCGAGGACAGGCGGCCTGGGAAAAATACCAAATTTGCAAATTTGCCAATGACATTAAGTTATGTGGTTTGGTTGATACGCTGGAGGGAAGGAATGGGATCCAGAGGGACCTTGACACACTTGAGAGGTGAGGCAATGCCAGCTTCCTGAAGTTCAACAAAGTCAAGTGCAAGGTCCTACACCTGGGTCGGAGCAATCCCAGGCACAGCTGCAGGTTGGGCAGAGAAGAGATTCAGAGCAGCCCAGTGGAGAAGGACTTGGAGGTGTTGGTGAACAAGAAACTGAACACGAGCCGGCTTCAGTGTGCACTTGCAGCCCAGAAAGCCAACCGTATCCTGGGCTGCATCAAAAGAAGCGCGACCAGCAGGTCACAGGAGGTGATCCTGCCCCTCTGCTCTGCTCTGGTGAGACCTCACTTGGAGTATTGTGTCCAGTTCTGGTGTCCTCAACATAAAAGGGACATGGAGCTGTTGGAGCAAGTCCAGAGGAGGGCCATGAGGATGATAAGGGGGCTGGAGCACCTCCCTTATGAAGACAGGCTGAGAAAGCTGGGGCTGTTCAGCCCAGAGAAGGGAAGGCTGTATGGAGACCTCATAGCAGCCACCCAGTATCTGAAGGGGACCTACAAGGATGCTGGGGAGGGACTCTTCATTAGGGACTGTAGTGGTAGGACAAGGGGTAATGGCTTCAAACTTAAACAGGGGAAGTTTAGGTTAGATAGAAGGAAGAAGTTCTTTACTGCGAGGGTGATGGGGCACTGGAACAGGTTGCCCAAGGAGGTTGTGAATGCTCCAACCCTGGCAGTGTTCAAGGCCAGGCTGGACAGAGCCTTGGGTGACATGGTTTAGTGCGAGGTGTTCCTGTTCATGGCAGGGGGCTTGGAACTAGATGATCTTAAGGTCCTTTCCAACCCTAACTATTCTATGAATTCCCTATGTCAGGCACTTTGCAATTGCATTATTATTAATACTGTTCTAGCAATGTCTCTAGAAATTAAAGACAGGGAAACACAAACGTGCTGTGGCAGGTCTTGCCTTTATAAACATACAACTCCGGAGCTGGTGCTTTTCATTTCAATTTAAGACATTGTACAGAAAACCTCTTTTATATGGTTGCTTACAATATCAACATGTTTTCTACATTACTAAACTCCACTTGAGGGCAATGAATACTATGCTTACTGTGGAGTCCACCCTTCTAAAAGGCGCCGTACTGGGAAAAGCAGCAAAAAGTTCTCAGTAATCAAGTGCACTGCTTCAAACAAGTAGAAACCGTTTTAGTACAGTTTCTTATATATGGAAGCACATATTGCATGTTGCATTATAACCATCAAAGCATCATGTGGTGTTAAGAGTTTATTATTTAAGCATCACAAGCTCTGCATCAGGGCTTAAGAGTACTATTTCACTGATTTCCTAGAACACTGCTCATGCACATTATCACCCACAAAAGTTGCCAGGCATTCAGTTACTTTACCTAGGGAAGAAAATGAAAACCAACTATTTGGTTCTAAATATACATTAAAAGTAATAGTATTCTGAATAGAAGTCCAGAAATCAGTCGCAGTGAGGATTACACCAGACTTCTGCTAGTCTACAGCTATGGTGCTCAGCAATTATGCTAAAACACTTAACACATTATCAGACTGAAGGCCTAGTATCTGCTCATGCTTATATTGCAAACTTTATAGAGTAATTATTCCATACTTGTAGGTTCTTAGGATCACTAATTGTGCTTGGATAACAACACAGATGATATTCTGAAGGAAAAGATGCTTGCCTTCTTAGTTCTTAACCAGAGAAAAATCAGTTACAGACTGTCTGGAGATACTCCCTCCTTGCACTGTATTTGAATAGCCTGGGTAAGATTTATCCTTGCCTAAATCCACTTCAGTAAGCTGGCCCTATTCCATACTTCAAAAAGGCTGTCACATTTCAAAAAGTGCAGATATCCTTTATAATTAGGCAATAAAAAAACTGAACATGCTTCCCCCCCGCAACTTTTACTCTGTCTGCAATTGTTTTCCGGAGTTAAGACTACTTTACAGGCATCATGGTATGTGAATTGCTTTTTCTCCCCTACTCTTCTTTCCCAAAAGTCATGAGCTTTGCTGAACAATCATTCCATTTTAGACTCCATAGCTATTCTGTATCAAGGCACAGAGGTTACTTCACATGTAAGCTCACAGTCATGGAAAAGTTCAGCATTTTTGTGATTAACACAGCCTGGATTAATTTATATCCTCATCAAAGACTTTCAAAAGCTGTGACACCTTTCTGCTGTAAGAAGGCATCATGTCTAATACAAAGCATAACTCACCTACGTCTGCAGTGACCATGGTGGACTGATTCTCCGGTACTGAAACAGAATTCTGGTCCACGCTGCGTGAATCTTCGTTAACCTCATGCTGGCTTTGGCTGAGCTCTGACTGCAACTCTGAATACTCATCTTCTTCCCTGGGAGAGAGAGCAAAGGCAGAAATAAAATCCTCTGAAGAAATACATATCTGCATGACCCTTATTTCATACCTGCAATACGAGATACTGTATACTGAGCCACAGGATACAATCCCCACAAGTCTAAGTGTTTTGTCCAGCCAGCAAGGTGGTTTTATACCCTTTACTGCAAAGCAACTGCACTATGCTCATAACACCCACTTGCAGCAGCCAGTGCCTTGTTACCATTTCTTTATTCCGAAGTTCATTATTACTCCAGACCACTGTACAAGGAAACAACGGGTGGAACTGAGTGCAAGCAAGGATGTGTGCAAGGATATACAGTGCTCTGCAGTAACTCCTGAAATGACAATTCTTAATGAGCAGAGCTGGCTTTTGATCCCAAAGTGGATTAGTAATAACTGATTTTGCTCTCTTTACTCAGTTCAAACATGCCATCAGCTGTGTGCAAAGCAAGTGTGCACATGCATAAACCTGCATATGTGTATCAAAATGCTCCTGGGGACACAAAGATTTTTCCTTTTTTCAAAAGGAAGAGAATGGGTAAGTGAGTTTAATGCTGAACTGCTGGAGTAAGTGGAAAATCAAAAGCCTCAGTTACCTAAGTTTTAACTCATTTGTCAAGCTGGTTCTACTAAAATAATTGAGGACACAGAATACTTTAGCTAAAGCTAACGAGATTAAAAAATTAGTGCTTTTCCCTCTTGTCTCCACACAAACAGTTCAAAGAACTAGGAGAGAAGATAAGTAAATGACTAATAGCTTTGCCTGAAAACACTTGAAAACATTTTTTTTCTTTTGAGCTACTTGCTGATTCAAGATTCCCTCCCCCCCCCCCCCCCTTTTTTTTTTTCACAGTGACTGTTCTGACACTAAAGTATGCATTTTAAACGTAAGAACAATGCCAGGTTATTCCAGTGCAAAACCCCTCTGGTAAGTAAGCAAACAGTCTCCATTTTGTTACACATTAAATCAAATGCAAAGATTTGTTTTGCTGCAGATTCAGCAGAAAGTGTGAGAATGAAACTGTGTGGATTTGGAAACAATGAGAAATAGCAGAGAGCTATCTGGGGATCTGCATCTGGGAGGGGCACCTATAATGTTAAGCCTGCTGTGTGTATGCTACATGGTGATGAGTGTTTCTTACGAAAGTATTGCAGGATTTAGCCTGGAGGAGTGTCTGGGTTTGCCAGGCAATACAGCAGAGAAGATGGCCCATATATACAGAGAACAATGACAGAAGTAAAATCTGCTCACAGGTCACAATTTGTAAAACAGGTCAACTCAAAATAGGAGTTTCAGTTTGCTTGCCAAGCAAGGTTTCCCAAGGTACTGGCATGTCATTTCTACAATAACTATTATGCTCTTCTACCCCTTACATCCACTTCAGTGCAAAGGAAATCTGACTTTATTACAAGCACTTAGTGACTATTATTAAACAAAAATGTAGGTCAGTTGGTTAAAATAGAGAAGACATGTAAATGCGGGTCTATGTTCCATGAACTCATTTATTATTAGCCACAGCACAAGACAGGAGTAATTAGCTTTAGATAAAAACAGTTACCAAGCACTTGCAGTGCACAGCTGCATTTTTTTTTAACTGAAGGTAAATAAGCTTTTCTTTTATGAAACAACTAGTTCTATATTTTAAAAACCTGAATTATCTCTACAGATGTGCCAGAGGCTGTACTGATCACAAAACAATGCCACACACAATAATAATGTCTTACCACTCTTCTTTTGGCTACTATTGCATTGATTTTCTGTTTTAAATCCAACACAGCTTCATCTAGCTAGCACTAGTGCTGTTTCTTCAGCTTAAGCAACCTCAGTATTGTAGGGCAGTTGAAAAATATGTCATGCAGGAGGACTCGCGCCCTTCTAATGGCTCAAGCCAGAAATCAGTCTCTGAATGAACTAATGCTTCTAAGACCTGACAAGAAAGATCAGAAATCCATTTCTGGTAAAGCAACAGCGAGGTCAGTATCTTCATCACCAGTCTCACAGGGGAGAAGCCTGTGAGACTGCGTAAAAACACAAAGGGGAATTTGAGGGGACCAGTGAATCTTAAATACAAATTTTGCCTTTAAAACTGAAGTTGGTGGTAACAGAAGATACTGTTGGCGACTCCCCTTTCCCCAGAAAAGGAGAAGAGTCCTTCAGCAGCACTGAAATACAAGACGCTCAACAGCTGATGATGACTAACCACTGAACTCCTGCCACAGCACCCAGAAGGTGGACGTATTACAATCTTCTGGTTGCTGTCATCATCTAGGGCTTGGCTAGAGAAAGCAGATATATTTGTTCTCCTATGTGCCCTGATGGTTCCTACTTGTTGGAATGTCATTGTGAGTTTGAGGCAACTGAGATCAGGTCAAGCTGTCTCAACACAGGGCAGCCTGGCAACAATGTTGGAGCACAAGGGTGTGTTTTATGGGAACATCTGCACTTAACTGCTTTCCTCATGTTCGGGTGCAATCAACAATCACAACTGCTGTATAGACACTGAGTAAAACTTGAGTGAGTATTCAGCAAAATGGCACACTTTCAGCATCCCTTCCCACCACTGACAAGTTCTGCCAGGACACTAGCAAGATGCACATTCTCTTTGCGCATTCGAAGAATTCACAGTTTCACACTTTAGGTGCCAGCAGTTTTTCAACAATAATTTTACTTGAACAAGTGTTTTTAAAGCATTCTGAGACCCTCAGATTGAGAATACTACCAGTGTATGTGCACTGCAACCCAGCGATTGACTGCTCCCTTTGTATACACTCTTGAGGTCCCTCTGAACTAGTCACTTGTGAACAAACAGCGACACACTTGACATAACATGAGAATTAATCACCAATGGCAGGTGGGGGTGGGCACTGCATGTACTATTTACACCCACACTGATATTTGAATTGGTTCCACGTAACTTCCACGTATTTAGAAGCTAGAATCAGACCTCCAGGTCACTGTGTAAATATGACTGTAAGTGCCTTTCGTTATTTACTCTCCTTCTTCCTCATTAACTCCAACACAACCTACTTTCTGAATATATTTCAGATTAAAAGATCTAAGTCTGAGCAAATGGGTTTACAGCAATGGCCTACAAGCTTTCTGACAGCTGTTTCAAATAACCCTTAGCAGGCACCAGTATTCAATGGAGTGTATTTCTGTTTGGTATTGTTAAAGTTGCTATTTTTAGAGTTGCACAGATGGACCCAAACAGCCAGTGGTTTAGAACTAAAAGCAATTTGGTCTCTTCCTTTTCCTTTTGCTGAACCTCAATTTGACATCTAAGAAAGACTGTCAGTCACAGGCCAAAGTTGTTTTGCCAGCGACTCTGAAACAACATTAAATCTTCTGAAGTCAGGAATACTCACCATATTCACCTTTAATGCAGATCTAATTCCCTTTTAGTACTTCAGTACTACTGTGTAATTTGTAAATCCTTTCTGTGCTTCAGAGTTATCTGGTGTATTGTTTATATCCAAGTATTTACAATATGACTCTATAATTGTGAAGATCCATTTGATTGGCTTTGCTGTCTTCCAAGTTGTACACACTTGGGAGAGAAAACTGGAGGAGGCTTACACCTTGTCAAAGGACAGAGAACCTTCGCAATGCGAAAAAAAATGTCCTCTACAAATTGGAATAGCAGAAGTAGGGGTAACACTGCCCCAGCTTCCATTTGACAGGCTAACAGGAACGCCAAGCTACCACCACTCAGGAAAAGCTGTGCACTCTGAAGGTGAACAAAATGTGTTCTACACAATCCTCATAGGCCCTTCTGCTCAGCAGTCTTGCACAGTTTGACGAAACCTTCTAAACTGAGTTTTACAATTAACTTCAAATGCTAGTTACCTCCTCCCACTTTCTTCCTAGTAATTTACACAAGAACAGTGGGACAGTCACACAATTGTAATTTTCCAAGAAAAAGCAGAGCCGAGGTTTATGTCTTCAGATTGCTCAAATGAAAAAAGGTATCCTCATCCTAGTAAAGCACTTCTTTAGTGTTCTTTTGCTCCCAAAGTGCTACCTTCTTGAGCTGGTAATGGGTAAATTCTGCACTGTCACATGTGAAGAACTAGGCAAGCAAGAGGCTCAGCTATTTGCACAGTGTGAGTATAGGGAGTATCAAGTCAGATACAGCTGTATTTCAGCCTTCTATTTGTGTGAGGTTGTGCTTCCAAACCATCTGGGCTGTCCAGAGCACCAGCAGCAAGATGAGACAATTGGAGATGAATGTTGGCTTGCTCCCACAACCATGGTGACCTCATTTTCCTTAGGGAATGCTGGAACAACACAGCGCGAGAGCACCAACTTAACTTCAAGTGGCCACACGCATGGAACTTGTTGTACCCAAGAAATAGTTATCAAAACCTAGAAAAATCCTGGAAACATCTGAAAAAACTCACTGTTTCTAAGATCAGCGTATCAGATATAACCTGGGAAGAGGCACAGACATTGACATGTGACTTAAGCTCTTTTTAGAGCTGGTATTACTGAACCACATGAACAAAAGCCCTAACGGGGGGGGGGGGGGGGGGGAAGGAAAACCCACTCAGTAAGTCTATCCATGAGAATCACAGAAAACCATCAAAAACAGAGAAAAATTCTTGGAATTAAGAATATTAACAAACTTATACAGCCTGCAAGAACTCCTCAACTTGTTGCAATACTTTATTCAGACTTACTGCTTACCTTCTTCCCCACTTTCTGAGGGTACTACTCACATTCAAAGAGCTACAAATTTAAAGATAATACAGCTTAAGGAGGGTAGTCAAATATCCTTCATAAATCTCTGGTTTCTTCTAATTGTTTCCAGAACATTTTTGGGTTTTGGGAGGAACCATGAAGAATGTCACAAAGCAGCAATACACCCAGTTACATGTTAGTTTCTTTTTGACAGCCTAAAAGCAATACATGACAATCTCTGTGTCAGCACTGGGGAAACATTTATCAGCTATGCAATTAACGTAAACACAAGAAAACTGTTTCCAGAAAGACAGCCTAAATTTTGTGACAGCACAAGTAAAACCTCCATACAGCATTACTTGCAGGTAGCCAAGAATTAAATCAGAACTAAAATCCCTCCTGTGTTCTGGTTCAGAGAAAAGTATAAACACTGATGCCGTAGCAGGGCTGTGTTCCCAACCCCCTTTTTCCCAGGACTGTTTTGTTCCAGCTCTCGGGCTCGTAGTCCACATGGCTCCACCATGGCCAAGGGTGGACGTATTGTGAGTCACACCTGTCCCAGTAGGGACAGCAGTTACACCACCCTTGCTCCCTGGGATGCAGCAGCTTCTCAGGGGTGACGCAAGTAGACCCCAGAGTGGTTTTACAGAAAGACACAAGCAGGCAGTATCGGTTCTCCTTCTTTCAGTTATCTTTACAAACCCTGTGGAATCCCTCCAATTCTACCTCTGCTTGCATTTTTCAGCAGCAATATTAGTCCTGTGTTCCCCAGACATCAAACTACTGGCCTGCTGAAGAAAACAAACTCTTCCAATCATTAAAGGAAATAAGAAAATCCACTAACTTAACAAACATTTTCAGCTTACTAATAAAACCAGAACAAAAAAAACCCCAGAGCTTCTCTGAGCAAAACGAGTTCTCGTATGACCAAAGAGGTGCAGCATGTCAGTGGTGTGGCAACTGCTCCAGCAGTATTGTTCTGATGCCTTCAAAAGCCCGCAACCCCCAAAGGGGCAGCCAAACTGCACTTCTCATGAGAAGCAACATATACTTCCTACCAAGCTCAGTTCTTACACCTCACTTCCCTGTGCATGCCACTGCTGTCATGCTTATAGACATGATTAAACATTCATAGTATGCACCCAATTCCAGTATTTTGTAATTGAACCACTTGGCATTTAGCTTGGCACAGGGTCTTGAAACAAACAATTTTTATAGATCCTATGTAGTATTTTTCTTAAATGTCATAGAGTTATTTTGCCTTTCAATGGGAAAAAATAAAAAAAAACCCATGCAGCTTCTCTGATTTTGCTTTTCAACTAGTCTTTTCAATTGGTGGAGCTTTACTAGAGAGGAGGGCAGGATGGCCAGACAGTATCATGCAAAAGAAAGGTGACTCAAAACAAGACAAAAGGGAAGTTTGTCTGCAGAGGTATTAAGCATGAACATATAAGGGAGTTACAGGGATTTTTTTTTGAGAAGTACTACTGGTTTAGAAAATACCTATCTGAAAAATCTTACCATGACTATCACTAGTTACAATCACATCAGAGTTGGCAGCATTTATCTTCTTAATTAACATAACGTGATTCTATCCCTGCTTTTATAGTGGTGTATATATATGTGACAATACTTCCTCTTATTTTTGGTACACCAAGCCTTTTTCTTTTTGCATATAAATATTTTCATGAAATGCTAAGCAAGTAGCGGTAACAACACTGCCTTGTGCTAGTAGAAGCGTTTATGAGAAAGAACAAATGAAGCAGTTATAAAAAACCTTGCAGCTAATAGGCAAGGAAAACCGAAAATTTACTACATGGTTAGAGCACCACAGCAATATTGCCTACACAAGAGTCAAATCTAATTTGATTTTATCTAGAAAATCCATACAGTCTTGTAGTTTTATTGCTTAAAGCTCCTTCCTCATTCTAGTCCAACTTTGTCTACAGGAGAGTAAAAGGTAAAAGTAAGTGTGAAGTGTTTTCCTGCAGTCAAACATGAAGTTTATTTTAACACAGTAATAAGTAATGACCTACTGTAACACCCCAAGCTTTGCTGCTCCAAAGACAAGCAACAGCGTGATTTGTACCACTGTGCTTTGTCAACACCAGTACAAGTAGATGCAAAACCTACTGAAAACCATTTGAGCCACATTTTTCATTACAAGTGAAAAACAAGTGATCTATAGCATGCCACAAAATAGTCAGAAGTAGAGGTACAGGCTGCGTGGCTACATCTTCATTTATCCACCACTGCTATCGTGTAGCTGCTACCCTGGCTTGTATGTTATGATAAAAAATATTTATATAGCACAGTGCAGTTCTTTGCAATGATCATTAGGCTTTGCAAACTGTGATTTTGATAGACAGAATGCAGCCTCGGGATGATACTCTGGAGAACACATACCATAATTATGGGCAGATACTCAGTACCTGTCATAACAAGCATAACTATCTAAAAGTCATCACCAAATTATATTTGGAGTAGAATTCACACCACGTTTTGCACCATTCTTGCATTGGCCTATAATTTCCAGGAAGTTGCTGTACCTTATTGTTGTTGCCTGTAGTCGATCAATTTTCTTATTTAACTCAGCAATGATACTGTGCAGCTCTGTGATTCTTTCCTCGTAACGTAGTGTTGTTCGCTCCTGCAAGTCTTCATGCTCTCTCATTAGGTGGGATTGTTCACACTAAAGCAGAGAAGCAGGGAACAGAAAAGATCTTACGAGTAATTGCATAGAGGTCAAACACAAGGCAAAAGTACACACCATTAATGGTTTTCTTACTTATCAAACCAACACTGCCTTTGCAAGAAAAAAGCATGGATACAAAATCAACAGGTACACAAAGCCAGGTCATAACAAGATTACAGATGGACTGGAAGACTATACAATGTACTTCTCTCCCCCGCCCCTAAAGGGCAGAAGTTGCCCTTCCTGCTTGAACTAAACCCACCATTTGCAACTCAAAATAGCTAGAAATATCTCACCTTCAATCTGTGAGATTCATGATGTATCATGAATCTTCAAGGATCTTCCCTATGTGGTCTGAATTAGGACAAGTCCTAAGGCAGAAACCACATTATTATAAAGAAAAGTAACCACACTTGGAGGTTATGACTTATTCTGTAATATATTTGGTTTTATTAGCCTTTAAAGATATGACAGCATATTTTTAATTATTTTAATCCTTTATAATATAATGCTTGTTATTCGAATAATTACAGGACTACATGGCTGCTTGGTTTTTATGTGTAAAACAAAATCCTTGTTTTAATTTTCCACAGAATTTTAAATCTAGCCCCGCTGGCTTACTCTTCACATCAGCAAACACTCCACTTCAATCAGAATAAACAATTACAGCCTCCCCCAGTTACAATCCAATAGTGCATGCTGATTGAAGTTATGCTTAGTAGTGCCTGGAAAGAGCAAGACTTCAAGACTTCTAACTTTTTGCTTCTGACCACCTGTAGGAAACAATCAAACCTCCTTACAACAATAGAATGGTGTGCATTATGCTGTCAATAAAAAAAAAAATAACACACCAACTGGCAGTTTAAAAACTACACTCACGAACTGAAGACCTGCAATATAAGATCCGAGTGGCATTTCTAAAGGCTGTAATTTATAGTAATGTACAAAGTCCTCCAACATTGCTGCACCAAAACTTTTGCAAATCAAGTATACACTCTATACAGAGATAACTCCCTCAACCCTTTGTATCACAAATATGAAAATTATACCCAAGCTAGCAGGTATTTCCAATTTGCCCTCCTTGTTTTTGGCCACTCACATTCATAGCTTGAGGACATCATCTACACAAAAGGCTGCTTGAAAACTAAAATTTATGTTGAGCTTCATGTTTTATTGAGATTTTAATTAATTTTTTTTCAGTATTTTTAAGTTCCAGGAGTATGCACATTGAAAGGTAGCCCAGACAAAAGAGCTCCATTCCACAGACTGCAACAGAATTGCTTCTTTCTCCAGCTGTAGTCAAAAGCAGTTTTACCTACACTAAGACAAACAGACTGTATCTTTACACTGGAGAGGACTGATAATGTTCAGCTGGCTTTTAAGACTTCATGTTGGCAACTGTATATTATAATGACTCTTTATTGCAGAATTATTTGACAGCTTATTTCTCAAATTTCCATATCTTAACATCATATCTGGCTGAAGTGCTACCATGGCTTTCAAAGTACAGAAATAGCATAGAGAAAATGCTGAACAAAAGCTTTAAAACGGATTTCAAGTGCAATAAAGAGTTGCTGCTTCTGCCTTTCTAAACCTAAATTTCCTCTGACACACACTGATACCCACAAATGCTACCAAAGCATTATTCAGATCAATCAATAATGTGCACTATTTTTTTTTTTTATTTCAAACCAAAAGGATGTTTCAGATGGAGTGTATAATTCTTTTCAGACAATAAATAAAAACCCTATTACAGTATTTTTTGTCTTTCTAAGCTGTTCACTGAAAAGCAGAATTTGTTTATCTTGACTGAAGATATATGGACTCTTGCTAATGGACCTCAGCCCTTTACCAGACTTGCTTCCTGTTTTCTCCAGCCATTTCTCAGTCACCATTTTTCAGGACAACTATTATTTAGTGACAGACATACTTTGTGAACAACCAGCAGTCCGGCAAAATAAGACAACAGCTTCACATTTGATTTTTTAGAAGGGCTCTTGGATTATCTTGGGTAAAAGTAACTGGAAAGGGCAGAAAGGAATCCTGTGAAAGACAGGACATGGTGCTGTGTCTTGGAGGTGGATACAGAGTTACATCTTTTAAGTTGTGGTCAGCTATAATAAGTCTCAACCAAAAAAGGCAAAAGCATCCAAACAATGGAAGCAATAGTTCAGTATGAATCCCAAAACGCAGCATTGTAAAAGTCTCCTGGCTATACAGGATTCGTCCTCATTATGGCAAATTAATCTCAAAGCTTAAAAGGCAAAAGAAACAAATGCATATTTTGGTGCTCAGTGCTAAAGAATGTTTTGGGTTTTGGTTTGGTTTGGGGTTTTGGTTTTCTTTTTTTCTCCTGGGATATTGAACCTGTTCATCATCATCTTAATTTCTGTGTTCTTTGAGTCTTGGAACAATGGTTTGCTCCTAGTTCCTATTTCTTTCCAAGTTGTACATACTCAACTCTTTCAATTTATTTGCATGACTGTCACACAAACTTTTAAAGAAATGCCTTATACCCTTTTCCTCATCCCTCTTCCAGCCTCATACTTAAGTTCTTATCAAAACCATTAAGAGCTCTAATTCTCTGAAAAAGCAAACAGAGGGATAACCCACTGAGAGGCTGTGAAAGACGAGCAATTGTTGAGGTCAGGAGAAAAGTTGCCGGCACAGTTCTAAGTGTAAGTGATCCTTCACTGGGTTTTGGTACAGACTAAAAATTACTGTAATTAATTCAATTACAGTATATATTAACAATACCTGGGAACACCTTTGTCTGATCTTCTGATACTGGAAAACAACCACAAGAGTGAGAAGAATATGAGGGAAAAGGATGCTAAGAAAAAATATTTTAACCCAAGGATATTATCTCGACACATGATTCTACTGCCTAGTAGTGTACACAAATTCCTAGGGAAAAAAACACTACCAACTGTAAAACTTTATGTTAAATTTGCAGTGTTTAGTCAGAGGACAAAGAAAGAGCTGTTAGGGACCCATCCCCCAGTATCTAAGGCCCTGCAGAGACAAACACTGGTTATGGTATTGTTCACCAAGAACACAAGTCATCATCTGAATGAGACACCATAATAAACCTGTCTAACAGGCTCACAGAAACAGAAAATCCTCACACAACTGATACAGTATTTTAAAAAGGAGTGTCAGATTTTAAAGTGGCAATCCACTCATCTAATTTTAAGTATAAACACAAGTCCATTGTGCCAAATACTTAATGTGGAAGAAGATTACAACTAGACCTGGCTAATCCATTTGAGATAAGGACATCACACAACAAGACAAGTAATTCATCTCAACACCATGCATTTCTGTTTCAAGTTACTTTGAAATATTTTTTACAAGAGGATGTAAAGAAATATTACAGCAGTAATGGGATTTGTTTCTGTGTGATACAGAATCCAGAATGATGCAGCACAGTCTTTGTTACCCTGTATCTAGACCTATTATAAAATCCAAAATTACACAGACTAATCACAAAGATTGAGAAAGCAGGATTACCTTGTGAAAAGAAACAAAATGGTAGGAATGATACAGGTAAGTGAATTGTCTGTTCTTATTACATTTCCTGAAATGTTCAGCATTTTGTTAAATCCCATGTTCTATTGTAAAATTGCAGAACTCAGTGTCACAGGATGTTGGAAATGCCAAGAATGTAGATGGGTTAGAAAGAAGATTAGATAACGCCACAGAAGATAGGGCCACAGAGGACTGTTAAATGTGATGTAGTCTCCCACTCACTCACAGATGTTGGCAGAAAAGGTGGGGGAGTATGAAGGAGGACAACTCTCTGTATGCCCTTCTCGTGCTCTCTCTTCAGACATCCACTATTTATCATTATCAAAATGAGGATATCATGCCAGACAGAGCTAGCAGAAAGCACTACATTTCTCGTCATAACCACAGAAAGATTTTTGGAAGAAGAAGAAATTTGTTGCGGTTGACCAGTACAGCAAATTCAATTCAAGAGATCACTTCACTGCCAAATTGTACACCAATACAAACATACAGACAAAGACATCTGCTATCTTACTGAAATCATAGAAGGGTGTAGGCAAATGCTATAGCAGGTCTCCACAGACTGCAGTTTGGAAATGAACATGCTACAACAACCAGTGATCAATTACATTATTTTACGAAATTTTAAGCTCAGGGTATCCAACTATCTATCTTCACCATTTGTCATCAATTACTTCAATTGTGGTTCCCCAAATCACCTCCACCCTGCAAATCACTAATCCTTTCTTCCAATGCATCTCACATGCCTCATGAAATGATGGGAGAAGTATTACCAAAATGCCCTTTAAGAGCTATTTGTTCCAGAGAGCATTTACCATTCCCTTTAAAATGAAACATGCACTGCCCTTGTTAGTACAGTCCAGATGCAGAATAGAGATTTCATACTGACCCACTAGCATCTGAAGATGGTTATGCAGAACCTCTAATACCTCTTATTTAATTTATGCTTTCTGAACCTCTGATTCACGTTAGTTAGGAAGAAATGCATTAGACAGAGGTTGTAGAGGAAAAAAATGTCTGATATACATGACACGAATTCATGAATTTGGATGAATCTCTGTGGAGTGAGTGGAAAAGTTCAAAAAATTATGTTAAGTGAAGCATCTACTTGGAAGAGATGAAGGTAGAAAAAAGTAAACTGGTTTCATCAGAGCACTGTCTCTGTACTTAAACACAGCCAACATATTCAACATGTGAGTTGTCCTTGTTTCATGGCTTATTCTTTAGGAAAGACTGTATTTTATTCAATACACACACCCCAAAAAAATTCTATCCAGTTGGGGGCTTTTTTTTTTTCCCTCACAATACTAAAA
>NW_009912008.1:23699-29754 GCF_000696875.1 Nestor notabilis
ACAGCTAAATCACATAAACTTTACATAAATTGTTCATTAAAAAAATAATTTTATAATCTGATTAATTTTCTGATTTTGTGTTATTCATAGTTTGGGTAGCAGTTGTCACTACAGTTGTGTTCACAAGCACACAGCCCAAGATCACATAAAAATGTTCAGCATTACAAATCGACAACATGCATAATTGGTTACCCTTCAAAGAAAGCACCTAACCATTTTGTGCTAACAGAGCACATGTTAATTGGGATTAAGGACTGATCCTTAATCCTGGTCACCATCAGTGGGGATTCCTTACTGTATGGGAGAACCTACAAGGCACTCTTCACTGGCTGAGAGACAATACAGTATTTTTAAACAACGATCTACAAATAAAACTAAAACATGAACAAAAACCTCTGGATAGCACAAGACCCTGCAGAGTTATATATAACAACAAAGTCAGTGTGGTCATGCAGAATGACGTGGATTGTTTGGATATGATAGATCCAGCTGACTGTTTAATGACTATCAAATGCAACCTCGTATCAAGCTGTATGTCAAAGAGGTGCAGTAGAAATCAGAAAAGGCTCTCAGGATTACAATAAATAACATTAACTCCCAGCGTGGCTCTGGCTCACACATTAAGGTAAATGAAAACATGAAAGTGTTTTTTATTTCTCAATGTTGCATTGTTGGTCTGCAACAAGAACATCACTTACAAGGCCCAAAACTTTAAAGGTAGCTGAAAAAACATCAAGGAATGCAGACAAAGGCCAAAATATGGTTGGATGACTGAAGTAAGAGCCTTAAAATCTAGGCTGCTTAAACATTTCCATATTTGGCTTGAGTTTAAGTAACACACAGACACAGGCTCCTACCAAAATGCACTGAAAATTAAGACTCTAAATTCATCTGATCACAGAATGGCTGAGGTTGATAGGGACCACTGGAGGTCATCCGGCCAACCCCATACACAACTCAAGGCGGGTCACCTAGAGCAGGTTGACCAAGACCAGGTCCAGGTGGTTTGAGTTCAAAGGCTGGAGATTTCACAACCTCTCTAGGCAACAAATAAGATGCTATATCTTCACAGGACAAAATGCTTTGTGCCTATGAAAATGTAGGTAAGTATACATTCTGAACTAGTTTTGAAATCTAAAGTACTGACAAAAGGTATTTCCCAGAATGACAGTACCAAAACCCAAAGGTTTCACTACCTCTCTACATTTATCTTGATAGGAAAAGATTTTTTTTTTTTTAATGAGCTGTGAAAGCACTAAAGTTCGGACCTTGTTCATATTCTTAATACCTTGGCTTCCCATTGACTGTATTTTCTACAACAGATACATACAAAACTGGCTTAGTAGAAGCCAGGCTGAGCTCACAAATAATTTCTCACATGCCACTAAAGCACTGCCAATTGGCAATAGCTTTTTATCAGTGTTAATTTGTGCTGTGTTTGAATCCGACCCAGAACTGGAAGGCTCTGCCTTCCCAATCCACTCAGATCATGCTGCAATTTTTATATTCTAATATATTTCAAAGCAGTTGCCGTTTATATTGGCTTCAAAACAAAACTAATTATTTCTTGGTATGTTTTTAGAATAACACCATCAGCATTTAAAACTCAAAACCCACTGCGACTATATTTCTTACAGTCTTCAAATTTTTTTCACTTGTGACATTGCTCAGATATGACATCCTCTCCCCACGTATCATATTGCTCTCTGAAGAGCAAGACTACACAAAACCAAGGACCACATTCAGAACTGAACTACTGCTCACCTGTGCTTTTGCCAATTTCTTTTCCAGCAGGTCACGCTCCTTTTCTGTTTGTTGTAGACGTTTATTAAGCTCCACTATGTCTCCCTTTAATGAAGCCAGGGCTGCTAAATGAAGCTAGAAGACAAAAGGAAACAAAAAAATTAACCACTTCACAAGTCATTTGAAAGAAGTCAAAAGGATTAAGCAGCAGCTAAAACATCTGGATTTCTGTAGCAGTTAAAAGGAGCTTAGCATAACAAAAGTCTAAATGAAACTCGCCTGTGCTACTTTACTTTTTTACTTTTTACAAAGAATTCTCCTAGTCAGACAGCACACACATCCCTTCATCAGAGAACATATTATGAGGATAAATACAATGAAGCATAATTCAGCTGAAAATACGCGTTAGTTTAATAGGAGGTGGCTTGAGTCTTTGGTTAAAAAATCTTACACTAAATTTGGACTCCTATTTGTATTACAAAAGAAGATGCATCATGGTTTGATGCCTTCAGACATATAGGGGTTATCAGTTTGGTGAAGGGAATAACTCAATGCACAGAACTCGATTTTATTTTGCAACTAAAGCTTACTCCACTTTGAGCTACTGCTCTGCAGCTGTTTTTCTCCTTGGTTCTATGTCAGTGAGATTCAGTCATTCTAATCTACTGAAGCCACGCATGAAGAACCTGAACTGTTTTTCTTTCTGCAGTAGATCCTTTTGATACATTCCATATCTAACTGATACCATGTGAGAATATATAGCAGGCTAGCATAACTAAC
The DNA here is from genome assembly GCF_000696875.1 of Nestor notabilis. Taxonomy (NCBI): domain Eukaryota; kingdom Metazoa; phylum Chordata; class Aves; order Psittaciformes; family Psittacidae; genus Nestor; species Nestor notabilis. Next base: position 26,223 of record NW_009912008.1, read on the forward strand.
ATCATCTAAATTGCATCAGCTACGTTAACTTAGATACCAAAAACAATTCTTAAAAAGAATGCTACACTTGTAACTCATTCATACTGTCTTCCTGACCTTAAATATCCCATTCAGCATTACACCAAAGGCATCAGCTAGAATTCAGCACTCAGGATTGACAACTACAGCCAAAAAAACCAGGAGGAAAACTAGCAACTGATTATTTTCTTTGTAGTAGGAAAAAACCAACTCCAAATTATACCACATGAGAAAACAAATGTGACCTTTCACACTAGATCAAGCAACACAGCAAACACTGCTCTGCTACAAGATTCAGACTGAAACATAAACCCTGTTTCTAGTCCTTCAGCCAGTTTCAGTCCTTCACTCTGACATTTTACTGGGCAGGTCACTTTTAAGTTATTTTTCTTGTTCCATTTCCAACCAGTCTGCTAATGAGTCCTATTTTGATATCAGTTTTACCTTTACAATACTAGAAGCCAGCAAAACCAGAGGTGTTTTCACATACTGACATGAAAGTAGCCATATGATGGCAGAGAGACAATGCCTCCTTCACATACAGTATTGCTACAGAAAAGGCCATTTCTGGCTTCAAGACAGAAAACATAACTTTACAAAGATTTTTAGATGTGAATTTTAAGTGCTAGTAGCTAGTTATGATAGACGCTCTGGACACTCTCATTTCTGAGTTCAGTCAAAAGCATTTTTATTACGTCAGCTACAAAAATGTCTTACACATGTGCACTTATTAATTTCAGTATAAACATACATGTACACAATTTTATGTTGTGATAGGTTTAAGATTCTTGAGGCAGTCTCATTTTTCAAGTGAAAAAACAGGCTTGCCATCGGCATACGCTACGTAACTTCTTTCAGATATGCATGCTCAAATATTTTAATAAACCCAGCAACACCCTGACCATCTCGAAGTTTTCTTGGTCTTCACCAGAAGGCCCTTCCTCCTGCCACAGGAAACTAGGCAGTGGTTTTACAGGGTGGAGAAATGAGAACCAAGCCTAATTGTATCAATCTGTTCATAACTGACTCTCAATTTTCAGGAAAGCTAGTGAATTTTTAAGCCACTGTTTTAACTTACTTCCTTAACAGAGGGAAGCGTTACAATGAAGCTCACCAGTTTGTTCATCACATTTTGCATTCCTCACCACAGCTTTCAAATGACACATGAAAAAATCGCTACAATTCTCTAAATTGAGTAAGACCATGCTAACAGTCATGTGAGTATCATTCCCTTTTGTATGCTACAATTAAACAATCACCAGCTGTGGTTTTAATTAAATACCAGAGGAATAATGTCCATACACATGGTGCTGTAATGCAAGAGGACACCGTTAATTTAAAAAACTCAGTGAAAAACAACTTGTTCTCTGAACATTGGAACTAATGAGGCAGACTTCCTATGGATTTCTTTGTCCTTTTCCCACACTGCAGTCAGCTCAACTCTTCTTCACATCACCTAGCCCACCCCAAACTGAGTAATAAACAGCACGAATTGTGTCTAGTTTTATAGTAACGCTGCTGCCTGGCCTGGCAGCTCCTGCCTAACAAGGGTATCCAACAAGTGAATTACAGCAGCCTCCCTGTTCAATACAGGGTCTCTCTTTTGCAAGTAACCAAAAGATGTCTTTATTAATTACAAGGAAAGTTGGTTGCATCTTTTACCGTCCTAAATTATCCTTTCACTGCTTGGATCAGTCCAGTTCCCAAGTATTAGTAAAACAATTTAAAAAAAACCCCACAAACCAACTTACTGAAAGGGAAGACTAGACAACAGTAAGTACAGGAAGTTGTAACACACAGAGGAGGGCTGCCTGGCATACTCTCTGGTTTCATGTACACATCTAGTGCACTCAGCAGTATGTCATACACAAGCGGTGCCTCCAGCTACTACTGCAATACCTAGTAAGGTGGGCACAGCTACTATAGCTGTGTATTCTTTGCAGAGTCAAGCAAAGTCAATTCCAATTCCTTTAAAAAAGGTGTTACAAAATATTGCTTCATCTTCCCTTAAGGTGTGAGCGTTCCCACAGACCATGCTTCCCAGTGATTCTGTATTGCACACAGCAGAGTGGGAACTGGAATAGGATCTTTGGATGTTGCTGTAACACAAACAAGGCAATGTCTGAACAAAGAGCTACAGTCAACAAAAAAGTCATTCCAGGGAAAAGAAGCTCACATTTGAAGTGAGCTTTTAAAGTTGGACAGATTCCATTTAAAAATCTCAACTGGAAGGCAGTAGGTCAGTCACGACTGTAACTTTGCAGCATGGAATCACTATGGGATATGACAACTGAAGGGAAGAAGAATGTGTAGCCATATGGCATACTGCTTTTTTCCTCCCCTCAGCAAACAGAGATAGACAAGGCAGACTTGGCATCACTAACACTCATAACAGACATTTATAATTCAAGGTGGGCTGCCTCTTAATGATACAAGATTGTGAAACAGATCATAATCTCTGTACTTCGTAAAAATTAACATAGGCACTGCAAAAATTTGTTTGTATAACATATTGGTCAGAACTTTTAAGCAACATCTCCCACAGAGAATTATTTCAGAGAAAACAGTTCACTGACAAAGCCTGTACTGAACATAGACTTCATATGGATCAAATACAGCTACTAAGTAATGCTGATGCACCCAAACTGTCCAACAGGACAGGCAAGGCCAACACAAGTGAGAGCAATGATGGAAAAGGCATCAGACAAAGCAACCAACTTACTTCTCTACCATCATCCAAGGAAATAAGAATTCTTTCAGAAAAGGACTCAGATGCATAGTATTAATAAAAATCCACCACTACAATTTCTGTGATACTTCCTGCAAGAACAGCAGGTTGTTTGCTGAAACATATATACACATTTTATACCAAATACTTCCCTGCCAGTTTTTAATATACTAAGTATATAATAACTATTATTATTAATATAAATCCCCAAACTGTGCATTGCATGCTACCTTTAAAATGCAAACCACTGAACAGCTACTTTTTGAAAGACACAGTAATTAAAAAAAAAAACAAGCATCAACTTAGGAAAAGCAACCTCCTGACCTCTCTTCCAGCCTCCTTTATGAATGCAGTCTCTTCCCCATTACACTTGCTTCTACAAACTTCTCATACAATACTGTACACATGATTAAATAATGTATACTTTGCACAGTGCTTTAAACAATGCTTTTGGTGCTGGGTGAAATATTCTGTGTGGGTACAAATAAAAATGTTTAAAAAATGTTGCAATGTTTGCTAGCAGTCAGGTTTCTCAAGAATTCTGTGGGGAAAAGAATACAAAACTCTGCTAAATCAGAAATCCCATGTAGCATGAACTATCTTCTAGTAAATACATTTGATGTTAAATATGACACCCTCCAGCATGGAATATCTAAAGGAACCTGATCAGACTATTGGGCTCTGTTCTCTTTTGTTTCCCATTTGCATTTTGCATGGTTCAGTGCAAATAGCCCACAACATAGACGTTTTCTGTGTATTACTCTGTCGTGGTTTAAGCCCAGCCGG
>NW_009912009.1:0-803 GCF_000696875.1 Nestor notabilis
TATATATATATATATCTAAAAAATATAAAAAAAACCCCAAACCAACAACAAAAAACCCCACCAAACCTTGGTGATGCACTTATTTCGGTGCCTTATGTCACAGGAAAGAGATACTTTAGTAGAGCAGGGTATGTCAGCTCTCTGTTCCTCTGTCTTGTTAGTCACATAATTCAGACCAATTTTTCTGAATGTAAAGCTTCTTGGTGTGGGGAAGCAGCCCAGAGTGGCTGCTCCCCTCTGCAGTTTGCTTCTCAGAGCCACTTTGGAGAAGCCGGGCTTCAGAAAACCAGTATTTTCAGAGTGCAGTTCATCTCATCCCAGACATGAGAAGATGAAATACTTTATGGACAAGGCCTGGATTTTGCATGTGCTGTCTCTATCTCTTGCTTTTTCTCTCCTCTACTGCGAGTATAGATAAGTTATTTTGCTAATTATATAAGAAAGAGGAAAGTACTTCAGAATAAGCATATCTGGTGATATAATCAAGAATAACTTGCTTCCAGTTTGCATTCTCATGTATTTTGCAGAAACTGCTCTGTCTCTACAAATTGAATTGATTCTTGCAACGAGATGTGTGTTGCTCTAAGTAGGTTGCACAGTATGTTCAGTAGTTTCTGCTTAACATGCGCAAGATTGAATTTTTTTTTCTGCATCATCCATAAGGAGCAGTAAAAAGTCAGCACAAGATGAGTAGAAATCAATGGCAAGCCAGAATAGTAGTGTTTTCTGTTGTCCTTGTGAATGTCTGCAGGACTTTGGGTATTTAAGAACATAGGGGTTTGGGTATTTAGAACATGGGACTG
>NW_009912010.1:0-1890 GCF_000696875.1 Nestor notabilis
GGTCCGCGCGCGCTGCTTCCAGCCCCCGGGCAGTCAGTCGTAGAAGAGGAGAGCCCTTCGCTGTCAACGGTTGGCGGTGGGGAAGGGCGGTAATGGGGGGCACACCAGCTGTGTGCAGGGGAGCAGTTCAGAACTTCGAAAGCACTGAGTTCTGCTTGGTTCTCTCTTTAGTAAGACCAGCATAGAGATGCCACTAACCTTAAAGCCAGTCTCCTGACAACACAAGTTAACGGAATCAACTAGGCTGGAAAAGACCTTTAAGATCATCAAATTAAGCGAGAATGACCAGCAGTGATTAAAAAAAAAAAATAACAAAAAAAATGTACTATTTGCTTTTACGTATTACATTATGCAACTATCTGCCCTTAAACTACTAGTCGAGGTATGCTGTTTACAATTACCCTGTACTTTTTATGCCCTCTGTAGGGTACGTGTGGTGGTGTTTGGCAGCACAATGTGCCTTGCAGAAGAGGATGCTGTCTTTGTGCTGCTGAGCTGCTGCACCCCTCTAATCGGCCTAAGGTGAAGAAACTGCTTCACTCCTCCCACTTCCACCCCCACCTCCCTGTTGCCTTAGACGGCTGACACTGAAATGGGATGGAACTGCTGCGCTTGTTTCCCTCTCTACAGCAGTGGACCACCACTGGAGAAGGGGAACGGGTCCAGGTCAGCCAGCGGGCTAGTTTGACACAACCTATTGCTGTTACCAGTCCTTCGTTAAAAAGCAACATCAAAGGAGCTGTAACTATTGCTATCAAGCAAGATTATGCGTAAGTCCATGACTTAGGAACTGAAGTGAAGGTCAGTGAAGAGAGGCCTATGATTCTCATAAATGGCTGCAATACTACATGCCATTACTCATCAGAAAGTTGGCAGAGTAACGGTGCCTAATACCATTAGGTAATCCTAATGAATTCTCGTGTAATCAAATCTAATCTCTGGATGAGTTCAGTAGGCTGAGGACAGTGAATGGCCAGAACGTCTCGTGTACTCTGGCAATGACATAAGGACTGTCAGTGGCAGTCTTTGCCAGTGGCAAAGAGCTTTGCCCACTGAACACTGCCAGCAGTTACACCAGCAGCATGCCTTGAAATACCTTCATTACTCACTGCTAAGTAAGAGCAGCAGCAGCATGTTAGAAACTGCATGCAATGTAAGATACAGTTTTCGGGGGGTTCCCACAGACAGAGTGTCTGGCCCCCAGCTACATTCAGCCTGACATTGTGAAGTTCTGAGAATATGGGATTCACAGGAGCCAGCAGAGGAGACCTGGGGACACTCTGCTCTATCCCAGCCTGCAGATCCTCAGTTTGTTGTCCAAAGAGTTGCACACATCTCTCAACACTTCTACAGCAGTCATGTCCTGTGTCTCCTGCTGCTTCTGCAGCCTATCAATCTTGTGATCTGCAAACGCTGCATTTCCTCCCATGGAGTACATTTGTGGTCAGTTCTTCAAAGGCTGTAGAGTTTGTGCTACTGAAAGCCCTTCAGCCAAAAATACTCATCAAATACTGCAAAGAACCTGCTAGGTTTGAAGGGGTACTGGCAAAGACAAGATAATAATGAAAATTCCCAACAGTGGAAAATGTTTTCATTTCTCTTTAGAAACTTGCTTAGAGGTGCTGCTGCAGGCACGGTGAGTTCATAAGGTTCCTGTAATCTTACAGCTTTAAGAAGAGAGGAAACTGTGGGACAGTCTGGGAATGAAAAATTTCCCACTCAGAAGTGCCATAGAGTCATTCTCTTAGAGCAGCTGTTTTACTGATAATGTGAACTACAGCAGGTAGCCCCTGAGATGGGGAATACAGTCCTGGGCTTAGATCACACGCTTGTACACAAAGAGAGAATGAGAACTGCTCAAGAATTCAGAGAGGAAAGAGAGGAAAAAAA
>NW_009912010.1:1921-5265 GCF_000696875.1 Nestor notabilis
TGTCAGTCTTTAGAATGTTATAATATATTTAGCCCAATCATGTATGTCATTCCAGTCACAGGAAAACACCTTGCAAGAGGTTGGGTGGGTTTTTTTTGCTAGTGGAGGACTCTTACTTCTCTTCTTTTTGAACCTTATTCTGGTCCATCACTACCTTATTTGTAACAGTTATGCAAGTTCAACATCAATGAAAGATGTTGAGATGAAGTTTGAAGTCTTTTATTTGCAAAGAGTAGGAACAGTATTATTTTATGCTGCCAAGTTTGCAACTAACTCTTGATTTCCTTGGACACTTTTGGACAAAAAGCACACCAGCCTGCTGGGTGGGTCTGCACATTTTTTTGTCTCTGCTGTTGGTTCAGCTGCACAATCAGCAGCCCTGGAAGAAAAGTGAGTGCAGAAGATATTCCAGGCAGCCACCAGGACTCTAAAGGATCAAACTGTCTAATCCTGCTCGTGGCTGGTCTTCATAATGAGGTGGATGATCACAAAAGCTTCCCGTTGCCAGAGCTGGCCATGCCAGCACTGCAGCACTAGGAGATGAAAAGCACCATGAACAATAGGCACAAATGCCAGGCAACATCTCAGCTTTTCAGCTAAGTGTTGAGAAGTCTCATTTCTATAATATTTTCATATTGATGAAATCAGTGTCTTAATCCTGAAGCACGGTGCACTCTGGATGAGGAAAGAGATAATTAAACCCTGTGTGGAGGAGATTAACTGTGAACAAATGACTTAGGAGCACAACACAATCAATAAATGACACCAGCGAAAGTTCTCAAGTGTCCTCAGGATTAAAAACTGGAAGTTGGATGTTGCTCAAAAGCAAATTGTCATTGTAATTATTTCATCTAGTCTCCTGAGAGAATAGGGAACATAACCCTTCCTGATGGAAGTACACAAATGATGCAGAAACGAATTCTAGGAAAACAAGCAAGTGGGCAAGATACACTAGAGGACTGTCCCAGCTCATTAGAAATTAGCTGGTTTTCTTCAATTCCATCATTACACAGCCAAAGTCCCATGGCTTTAATAAGGAGAAGTTATCCTGGCAGGCTGTTTTCAGTTCTAGAAGACTGTAGAATTTGGCTATCTGGATTTTGCCATCATTTCAGTAAATTGCATTGGAAATTTGGAAAGAGAAAGTAAGTTACGTTTACTTTGGATTTTAATAGAGATACATTAATGCACGGGGCCAAGATCACTGCTTCAACATAAAATGAATGTTTACATTTTCTGACCCCAAAGCAGCAAGGGTTGAGTTTATAATTAAATTTGTATTCATTTGTTTTCCTGCACTCTGTTGCCTTTTTAAGTACGTCACGGGGCAAAAGGGGCTAATGGTGGATAATTGAAATCCATCCTTGTGAAGGCTGCCAGCACTGTTATTTTACACACAGTAAAAATCCCGTACAGCAAATACAGTTGAGTTGTGTTCCTTTCCTGTTCTAATACAAAATAAACAACAAAACCCCTCCTTTGCTATGCTCGTGCTTTTTGCTGCAAAGTCCTAATCTTTACAGGAAAAAATATATATTAAATATTCTGAATTAATATCCCACAGAATGAGTAAAGATTGCTTTCAGTATAGTGGAGGATCCAGAAGAAGATCCATTCTGCTGACAGTCTTGAGCAGAAGCTCTCATAAAAAGTAAGGATTTACATGATACAGCACCAAAATCTTCAACAAATACAGTGAACTGCAGGAAAAATGAAGGAAAACAAGGACCTTACCCTGATACAGAAGGTTCTGGATTGAGACAGCTGACCATCACCTGCCTTAGGCTACGTCCCTTGGCTGTGCAATGAGTACAAGGGAGTGCAAAAGCAGTGCACCCTTTCTGCCTGTGAATGAGGCAGCAGGACTTCAGGTTTATGTCATGCAAAAAAGTCAGCACCTGCTATTCCCCCAGCCCCTTAGTGGGGGGACAGTGAGTGGGAAGAGCCTTTGTTCTGATCACAAAGTCCCAGCCAGCTGAGCTTGCACAGAGTGGGGTAGTAATTTGCCTCTTGCTACCAACAGCAAATTGCTACCTCTCCCAAGAGCTAAGTAGGAGGCCATTGTGCCTCTACGAAGTACATTTCCATTCTTGACCTGCTTGGCTTGTACACTAGTATGTTGCCATTCACCTGGCTTGTTACAAAGTGCTGCTCAGTCACCTGCACTGAAATCTCCTGTAAAAAATCCAAAACTGCAGGTAGCAGCATTTGATGTTCACTTGGAAAGAAAAGCAGGTTTCTCCTCCTCCCCCATCAGTGATATTTTCCACCCACTCCACAGTGATGCTTTTGCCATAGTTTGTGTCATACTTGATAAAATCCATTTTGTAAGTGTGGAAAACCGAAATCCCAGGATAGATACACAGCCGGTGCCTGAGGAATTTACCATTTCTTTATTTTTTCCTATGTCCTTATTTTGAAATGACGCTGGGTTGCATCATCCCCCATTAACAGAGGGGATGAGGGTACTCTCAGGAGGAAGGCATGCATGCAGCCTACATTACATACTGCTGTTGAGCAGAGTCAGAGGTGTAAACACTTACTTTTTGGGCCTCAGACCTGCACCTTGTACGAGTCTCTGACATTAACACTATGTACATGCTGTTGGCTGTTCTTCAGCAATCTGCTGCAAAAGAGAGAAAAAGATAAGTGCTTAAACCAGACACTAATAGCACCAAGGCCTCTAGAACACTCTCCCTGGTGCAAGTTACTAACAATGATTTCCAGGAGAGTTTGCAGAAGGGCCAGTCCTCCCCAATACCTACACAATTTGGACTTCCCCTACGAATATTGCTAAATAATAATCATCAGTCAACTATAATGACCTCCAGTTGCAGTTTTTGACATCTCAAAGTGGGAATATTACAGGCAATGTCTATTTCCCATTTTCTTTTCCTGTGGAGGTGAAATGAGCAGTGCCAAAGAATTACATTGATGGGTAGTTAAGAAACTGCCTTTGGGAACACAGACCTATCACCTCACGTAGATATCCTTCCCAAGAAAGTTAACCGTTACAAGTCCTGGACGTACATCTTCAATAAACCTAAATACCACATATAAACGCTGCGCATTAGGTACCGGAGCCCTGGGTGCAGCGTCTCTTTAGGAGCACCGCTCTGTGTTTGCCCCAGCACCCAGGTGTCTTTAGAGAGCCGAAGTTCAGACCCCTCAAGGCAGGGATGCAACAGGCGGCGGCGCGGCCCGGCCTCCCTCCCGCTTCCTCGCTCTCCTCACGTACCTCTCACAAGCAAAACACAAGCTCTACAAAGACCTGCGCGGTGCGAGCGGCCGGGCCGGGCCCGGCGGGGAGGAACCGGCAGCGGCGGCAAGGACACAGCCGGGCC
>NW_009912011.1:0-9005 GCF_000696875.1 Nestor notabilis
TAGGACAAGGGATAATGGCTTTAAACTTAAAGAGGGAAGTTTAGGTTAGATGTAAGGGAGAAGTTCTTCACAGTGAGGGTGGTGAAGCACTGGAATGGGTTGCCCAAGGAAGTTGTGAATGCTCCATCCCTGGCAGTGTTCAAGGCCAGGCTGGACAGAGCCTTGGGCGATATTGTTTAGTGAGAGGTGTCCCTGCCCTTGGAAGGGGAGTTGGAACAAGATGATCTTAACGTCCTTTCCAACCCAAACCATTCTATGATTCTATATCTGTAAAACAGTACAGCTGTGAAAATTAGAGGGTATACTTAAAGACATCAGTGTGATCACACAGGCTGAGACAATTTCTGTCTCATAAAGAGTAATAATCAAAATCAGCTTGGTAAAATTGAGATGAGTAACATTAGGATTTATGAAAGAAAATGAGAAAGAGTTTGGTTTTTTTTTTTCAGCTGAAAGGCTAGAAAAGAGAAGATTCAAGTGGAAGAGAAATGTCCATCCTGCTTTTCTTTCTTCTGCTTTGTCCCTATTCAACTAATACTTACTGGTAGAAATACATATGATGATGTACCCTGTACAAAGTTGTTGCACTTAAGAATAATTAAAAGTAATTTAAATAGTAAACTAATTAATGTCATTTACAAAATGCTTAAGCAATGTGCCTATGCAAATCAGCCATCTTCTCAGCAAATGGCTTCTGCAATTAGAAACATTTCTCCCAGACTTTCACCAATTAATACTTAACTGTAATAAGTCCCTGTGGGTATATGTTTTTTTTTGGCCCAGAGGGACTCAAATGTTATTCTATTTTGTGCTGTAACAGTTCTGATGGATTACAATTCTGGTTTAATTTCCTTTTAAACGCTCAAATTTCCTCCACAAGATGACTCTCCGTGTAATATAGGTCATATGTTGCTCACGTTAGTCTATGTTTTTCTGAGAGCAGATTGACTTCCAAAGTAGCAGGTGCCTAATAATCATTTACAAATGAAACTAAATTAATTTTCTAGCAGGTGCCACCAACAATGCTGACCCTGTGCAGTGACATTCTTATGGCATATATAGGGGACTTTTCCACAAAAAGGAAAGAGCGGAGAGTGTCCAAGGCACTTTCTCCCTGGGGCTAAAAACTACGTGTCCCAAGAGGACAGGGAAGGAGTGAAGACAGAGTAATAAACTGAGGGATAGTCTCTTAAAAATGCAGGGTTTTTTCCTGCCTTCTGTTTGTGTTGTGGGCCAGAGAAAGGTACCCAGTCTATAGTTACAACAATGGTTTTGTGTCATTGATTCAATCTAGTATACACAGTTACTTTACTACTATCACTTTCATTTTTATTATTAAAGATATGGCTAATGAGAAAAAAGGAGCTATTTCGAGTTTGTTTTCCATGCAATGAAAGCATAGCAACATTCCCTTGTAGGGAGGGCAGGTTTGTTCCTTTAATTTCATTGGTTTGGCCTCTGCAATGCAGGGTCCTAATTATTATCCTGAAAGAGAATGCTGCCAGGAAGGATTTGCTTTGGAGATGGCTTGTTTTATCAGCAAGGCAACTAAACCTGACAGTGAAGACTGTCAAGAGGAGAGTGGTGTGATTTTACTGAGTAGGAGTAGATGACAGGGGGAGTCCACTGTGCATAATATTGGCTGAGAAAGGCCATAAGAGAGAGATGCTCACATAGAAAAGAGGATTTGCAGTGGAAAGACAGAGGAGATCAACAAGGATGTGAAGGACAGGGAGTAGGGGTAAGGTGCAGATGGCAGCATAGCAAGAGGAGTTATAAAAGGGAGGAGGCAGTTTTGAGTATGCAAGAGAGACTACTTCAGCACATTTTTATTCTACTCTGTGTTAAATATTACTGACACTTCCTTATGTGGGATTTTCTTCAGGCTACCAGCAAAAGTCTTAGGAAGCTTCATTTGCAGCAATTGTACTATTTATACTGGTCCAAATTCCTTGTTCCCATATCTAACACAGGATCTGACAAAGAGAGTTGGGTAGTGGGAGAAGGAGGGGAGGCAAAGATACAAAAGAAAGACAATGCTACAGATATAAAAAGCATGAGAGGTAAAGGATGGTGAGTGAAGGGAGAATGATGTTGGAAGAAGAATACTTACGGCCATGAAGAGTGACAATTACCACTGAACACTGGCAGTAATCTTAAAGTGCTTCAAGTAGCAGTCCACCTCAACCACTGTAATCTTCACAGCAAGAGAGAGAAATGAATCAATCTGGTCAAAAAGTAAAGCATTTTGTTGCTCTTAGTTAATGCTTTATTGAAAGGCAGAATACAAAACAATAAGCAAAACGTATTTCAGGAAATCATCAAAGTCCTAATAAGTTCTGCCAAATATTAAATACCTCATACTTACATGCACCTTAGTAAAATTAAAGCAAAATTTCAGTATGACATATACAGCTTTCTTGACTGTAATACCCAAGCAAATAAGGCTCTTACCCTTGCAACTCTTCTCTCTCACTGCAGGACAACTGAGGCAAGGAGAGACAATGTTTTAGATCTTTCAGATCTTCTCCTCTAAAGAGCAGGCATTAAATTCTGCAATACCTCAAAGAGACTGATTGATCTAGAGGTGCTGAATGATTCATTAAAGATCACACAGCAGAAACCCATGAGGAAATAAAGACTTGAAACTGGAAATCTCAAGTCCTAGTTTGCTGCCTTAAACACCAGAGCATTCAACTCTTACGGCGGAAGCTGAACTAGGTTTCAAGTGTTTTGCCTGCTCTCATTATAGATTTTCAACAAACATAATTTCTAAAGTGTAATTATAGGGGATGAACCTCTGCTCAGTAGCATAAGTGGAATTCAATATTCATCTGTAACTGATGTCAAAATGTGGGTGTCTCTCAGATATGTTTTACTTTGGCTTAATTAAAATGCACCTTCCATTAATGGTATAGAAGTCATTTTATACACAAAACCCAAATAGTGTATTTACTCATCTTACAAAAAAATGGATCAATTATAATGGTGATATAAATCTATAGGAATTCTACAGAACTATGCCATATTTTGAGATGTGTTATTAATTTTAAATTTTTTTTAATAATAAAAAATATACACAACAATTACTGGTATCTTCTGTTAAATAGAAGAGTCAATGAACTGAGAAATAGCTTGAGAGAAAAGTAAAAAAAATTAAAGCATATAGGTATTTGTTCATTTTTGTGTACATCATAAGATACTGAGGCCCAAGAAACATATGCAAAAGTCAGAAAACTAGGGCACTGTCAGACCAGGATCCAGTAGTTTCAGCAAGAAGGAAATTGAAAAATTGTATTGAAAGAATCACATTATAATTAACTATTCAGAAGCTGTGAACAGGGACAAGTAATATGTTGCAAAGGAGTTATCAGAACTGATAATTTGTTGATGCTCAGTGCTTTGATTTGTGGTACTGCATTAGCAGTTTTAACTCTGACCTATTTTCAGAACCTATCTATTTGTTTTTTTAATAACAGTATCAGTACATCTAGAAAGGCTTTCCCCACCTCCCTTACCCCTCCACCCCAATTTCTTTTCAAGTGTGAAATAAGCATCCCATTTGGATGCTTATTAGAAGCAGGATGGTAAAAGGCAACATCCATGGTCTAGAGGCTGGAACAATTTTGCAGTTTACATTGCCATAAGCTCATGGAGGCTAGCATACAGCTCCTGAAGGACAGGCTTTGTGCCAGTAGGCTTAAATATTACCATATATTTCCATTTGTGAAATAGCAACCAATAATAAATATAATATGCTAGAGGATAGGGGCTTCTTTCATAAATCTTAGCTGGATTAGAAACCTGACTTTTCACTGGGCTTGCAGTCATTTTGCTTGTTACATTCTTTAGAAGAGTCTCCCTAGTAATGTACAGAGATGCTATTTCTTCTCCTCTCCAGACATTACTGTGAAATCATGACTAAGCAAAAAAACTACATGGGAAAAAAAGCACTTCTTCCTCTCTTTGTATTTTGTACAGTCAAATGCTTACATGACTTCTGGAGCACTTGCTGACAGCTTGTTGGTTCTCATCACTGAAGTCTTTTGCAGCACTGGAGGCATCTTTTATTCTGCAGGACAAAGTAAATGATGTAAACAGCTCTGCCAGCTGCCAGCAGGCTGGGTCTATTGTTTCAAGAGATGGATGGGCATATAACAATTGCTTTGGGAAGGAGATGGAGCCTTAGCTACTGGATAGTAAACTGGCTAGAACTGAAGAGGAGACAAAGACTGTTTCCTCAACAGACAGCAGTATCTCATTTCTGGAAGAGGAGAAAACTGTGATTTCTCACCTGCTCTCCTGTCCCAAGATACACTGAGTTTTACAGAGTAATGGTAAAAAAAAGAGTAAATACAGATGATCTGAAGTCAACATGGGATTGTTACCATATTGTTTGTGTCTCTTTAAAAGTGCCTGGTTCATTGGCCTGTGTTGGCAAGGATTTGCATCCAGCCATTGTCACCGGCATCTGGTTTCACAGCTCATGGAGAAAACAGGGATTCTCCTGAGAATGGTTCAAACAAGGAGCCTAAATAGATAGTGTTTTGCTGTCTGGATGAAGAGCTTCTCTCCAACAGCAAGGCTGAAGGACTGCTGTCTCCTCACAGCCCCTTTGAGCTGGGCTAAGGTCCCCACAAGTGCATGACAGATGCATCTCCCCATGCGTCATGGGAAAATAAGCAGATTTTTTTCAGATTTTTTTTTTCAGGTTGACAAGACACCCTGCTTGGTGGCTGCTCACTGTCTCATTTTTTTCTGCTCCCTTAGTCTTCTATGTGGGGTTGTAGAGCTGAAGATGAATCAGGGCGCTCTACTAGAAATATGTGAAGTGCCAGCACCAGAAACAGAAGGTCAGAGGGAATTGGGCCATTAGGGGAGCTTAAACTAACCATTTAAGGAAAGGAGATGTTAAGCCCACAGCTTTCTCTAGCTTCCTGAATAAAGCTGAGCAAAATAAATACTAATAATAACAACAAACATAAACCCTCCATACTGAGAACATTTCATGGTTTACAGTCTTCCCAAGCAGAAATGCCCTCAAAGCCTCTTGGTTGAGATTTATATAATCTGAGATACCCGTGTAAATTTGCACTTGGTGACCTGGCAGCAATCAAGAAAAAGAGGTGCTAACTGAGAAAAGACCCTGCTTTGCTTTGTTTAAATGTTCAACTTGTGCTGTGAAATTGCATTTATAAGAGAGGAATAAACTCTGAAGCCCTTCAGCAGAAATGGATTTCACGTATTTAGTGGATGCCTCAAGGCAATTTCTTTTCTTAATGGGATCTGAGCACAGCTTTAATTTTTCACATTTTATAAGGCTTTTCCTTGAAATTACTCTTTATGTGGTTCCTCTGTTAATGGATCTTCCACACTGAGGCATGAGTAAGAGAAAAAAGTCTTTAGAGAAGGAAAAAACAGAATCATACTGGGAAAACGTCACATTATAAATTGGAGATTACAGGCAATAAAACTGTCTTCCATATTTTTGTTTGATAAATGCTGGTCCCATTTCCTTTAGATTTTGAAGACATTAGAATATTGAGCTAAATCTTTGTTTTTTAAAAGAATATTTTACTAGCTGGATAGAGAATCACAGGAAATATTTGGTCACAATATTTAATTGTCCCTAGGAACTATGGCAGTTCTGATATGTTATAATGTTATGCTTCTGGCAGGAATAACAACCTCATCCAAAAAAAAAAAAAAAAAAAAAGCAATGTGTGCAGACCCTTTTCTTAAAATAAGACACATGAACCAATCTTTTAGAGAGTTTTAAGTCATCCACTTTCTAACAGCAGAGCAATTATGGTGGATAGCAAAGGCAGAGCAGGATAATGTTTGTTTTCTAGGAGGTTATGCACAATAGTTGAGTTTAATATAACTCTAACGAAAAGTCACTAGTTATTACTGAAGTTGTTAGTCTCTTCTGGTTTTGCCACTGGCATCTTACAACAATGGTGCCATTTCATCTTGGAAGGCTTGTTTCTTTTAATGCAGCTGAGATATGATTTTACAGATAATAAGAATATAGATAGCTCTGTTATAATACTGAGGAACGTTTCAGAGATGCCTAACATGACAAAGATACCTTTTATTTTTCTTAGATCCTAATTTTCCTTTAAAAAGTAGAAATGTGCAGAAGAAAAGTCCTATTATTGATCTGGAATCCAAAAGAGTTAGTTTCGAGTCACTGTAATTGACAAAGGCTTTTACAGCTCATTAAGTGCAAGATTATGTGGCACAATTCATTAAAATTCTGTTTCACTGAATGCATTTGTAAACACCTTCTGAGAAGTTTATCACTCTTCGCATAATGCTGAGCTTTCTTTCAGCAGATACATTCCTCTGCTGCTGTTTACTGATATAAGAGTCTGGAGTAAGTTATGGTAAAAAACTGCTATCTTCTCACAGCAAAGAAAGAAAAAGGATTTGTGTTGACTCTGAAGCGTAACAGATATTAATTAAACACTGTTATACTATTACCTATAGACTGTACTTATTAAACCTCTTATTCCATTATTTTGGTGGGCATTTTTTTGCAAGAAGAGTTTGAATTTTAGTACAAGTATGAAACAAATTTCCAGGAAAAACAATATTTGTTTTTTCTTTCTCTGCAGCAGAGGAAGAGATCACTGCATTCCAGCTGGCAAATCCACAAATAGTCTTTCCTCCCCTCTTGCCAAATAGGTTTCAATTCTCATTCATCTAGAAGCATTTATCCATGAGAATATCTAACCTATTTTTTTTGAGCTGTGTGAGTAAATAAATGCTGTGCTCACAAAACGGGCTGGGTAAGTACTTACAAAAGTGATGAGAGACGTGCTACAGTGTGAGAGTAGAGTACATTGAAAAGTAGGTAGGTCTCCCACTCCCATTCTCATTTTAACATCTGGGGTCTCAAATTACCGCTGCTGCAAATATACCACATTTAATCTTAATTACAGCTTAAATCTTTCAGGTATGAGCAGAGCAGATGCTTATATGTCTGCTATATTTTGTGAATCTGAATTGATATGGCCTGTCAAGGCATGGAGTAGAAGAGCTTCCAGCAGAAAGAGATGGAAAGGGGTATTTTGTGCTTTTTATAACATCAACAAAACACTTATTACATGTGGGCTTCATCTGACCAACAATATGTGCCTATAACTGAGATAGGCATATTAGGATCCCTTTCGTCTCTGCAGAGAATTGGTGACCAAAATCAGCAGAGGCAAATGAGTTTTTTATTTATGGGTTATATTGACTAATTTTTCCTTGACTACAAAATTAACCCAGCATGCTTGTTTTAGAAACCATCATCCACTTTGCGGACAGACAAAGATGTCAGACAACCCTCACAAGTTTAATCACTTTGGCGGGCCTCCAGTCCCTCCTCTCTGTACCTGTCTTGATCCTTCTGCTATAACTGACATTTATTCTCACCTTTTGCTTTACATATATACCACAGCAAGATAAGATTTGTTCCTACGTGACATCAGATTCACTGTGTTATTGCTCTAACGGGAACAGAATATCACTGAATTTGTGGACCTACAATGGGCTGAACAGCAATGGAACTGGTCTAATGTGGTGAATCTAAGACAACAGCCTTGTGTCGTTTTGCCACAATTTTTGATGTAACTATGATAAGACACCAGAAGACAGGGCAGTACCCACTGTGTTCACTCTCAGTAACTGGCTGGGGCTTTTATGTTGAAAGTTTTATTACTGACATCCCTAGTGCCAGTAAGGCCAGCTTAATCAATATAAGAATTCTAATCAATATCAGAATTATGCTTTTCCCACATATCCGTAGAATTTCTTTGATTTCTTACATGAAAACATACCAGCTGGGCTATTTGCCTGGGCTCATCTGTGGCACCAAGGTAGCTATTGAGATACAAATGTCTTTTTGGTGTGGCTAACATTACCTCAACAATAGTAACAAGATTTTGGTTTGTTCTGGTACACTGTGTTTTGCAAATAATGTGGTGGTACAGACTCTTAAAAACAAATGGCTGAAGTTTCTATTTCAATGTCACAAGAATATTTTCTTTTTCCTAATTAAAATGTGTCTTTTTCTCTGCACTCTGGGCAAGAACCAGCCTTGCATTTGTAGATTCATTGTCTTTGAAGAGATTAAACGTATATATTTGCGTATATGTGTGTATGTGCGTGCACATGCATGCATGTGTATGTGTTTCTGTATATAGGCTACATTAGTAAATATGACTGCATGTGCATATCTGTTACACACTTAAAGTAACAACCTGGATATTTTTAAAATAAGTTGTGGGTGCTCAGATCTGATTAACTTGATGATAAGACTTTCAAACAGACATCACTGAGTTGGTAGAATTAGCAGGACTGTCAGGATATGTGAGCACTGCTGTCTAGAAAACTTGAAAGGCCTGAGAAGACTGGTAAATCAAAGCACATGAGTGAGAAACTGAAGACAAGTTCATCCCCGGGTAGCTTTTTTATCTTGGCTGAATGCTCTTCTCTTTCATGGTATTTTTTTACTCACTCCACAGGTTGGTGCAACTGTTATAATTAACTTGACTGAAGGGATTTAGTGCCAGCAGATTAAAATAGTCTTTCTTTCTTTAAATTCCTCTCTTTTTCCTCCAAGGAAAGAATGAATGATTCAGTAAAACAAGAATCACTTGTGGAATGCAAAAGCAACTAAACTATAGAGAACGAAGTGGACTCTGCTCTTGGGCTTTCTGCTCTCATATGGTCTCTGCAGACATTCTGGCTTTGGAAACACACCTGTGACTTTTTTCCTGCCAACTGATAGAAAGGAAGAAAGGCAGGAGGAAGGGGGTGAGAGACTTTACTCTGCCTTCTCTGCTGCTGGCTAAAATCACAGGACAGTAAGGGGAGACATGCAAGAATTTGAAGGTGATACAGGCTGGTGCTGAAAAATAGGTTGAAGAAATGAACTAGATACCCAGTCCGTTTGACATTACTTTTCATAGAATCATAAAACACTTTGGGTTGGAAAGGACCTGAAGATCATC
>NW_009912012.1:0-1478 GCF_000696875.1 Nestor notabilis
GTGCCTGCCCCTCTAAGAGACGGGCCGCTGCAGGGAGGCCCGGGTGGGAGAGGGACCCGTGTGGGTCTTGGAGGAGAGGCGCTCACTTTGCCTCCACGTGGGTGAGGGAGAATTTGAGGCCCGAACTCTAAGCGTGCTCTGTCTCGCAGTCCCCTTCAAGATGCCAGAATTGCAAACCAGCAAGATTTTTTATCTTTCCGGAAGTTTTGTGTGTGTGTGTGTGTGTGTGTGTGTTCACCGTCACGTTGCAGCATAAGTTGATGTGTGCAGCCCTGTGGGGAGTGAGGAGTGTAGGGTCGTGCTCACAAGCTTCTGTCAGCAGAAGGCGGCAGCAGGGCATGAGGACGGTAATCTCTAAGTTTGGCTAAAATCTGGGGTTGAGAACAAAGGTAACGTGATTGATACAGAATAACTTTGTACTTGAAAGATAACCCAAGGTATCTAGCAGTCGCTTTGTGTAGCTGCTAGAGTGGGGATGTTGTTTGAGTGTTAGCTTCGTGCAGTGTGGGTTTATTCCTTTATCCAGAATGTGAGGGATCTGGACCACATCCCTGATGCCCTGTGGCAGTGCTGCTTGTGGGATGACAGGCAGGCTCAAGGTGTTCTGCACCACTGCTGCTGAAGTTTACTGCTCAGCACCATTTGTGGCTCAAGAGTAGTTTGGTGTCAGAGGCATTCAGGTTTGCTTTGGTGCCCATGTTAGGCTGTCAGTGACCACGGATGTGGGCTGTCTGGTTGCTGAAAGTGCGACCTGTCTTCAGTGGTGAAAGGATTTCCTTTTCAGGAGTTTGTTGCTGGATTCCACTACTCCTGAAAGACAGGGATTCTCTTTAAAAGTTGGCAGAATAGTCTTAATTAGGAGAAAGGGTCTGTTTTGTTCCACAGGTATCCTGGGTGCAAGTTTGTTGGTTATGTTGTAGTTGCATCATAGCTGGTACCTGGTGTTCTTCTATTGACAATATCTGACTAGTCCAGAGAAAACTTCAGTCTTGTGAAGCTTTACAGCTCTGGTTAGCAAGTGCTCTTGGGAGATGAGAATTTGGCAAGCTCTGACATTTTTTAGGGGAAAGGAGAAGAAACTGGAAAACGTAGGACTTGTTCAACTTGGTTACGTGTATTAGGAGAAGGTTGGCTCTTTTAGGAGTGCAATGTGAAGGGATGACTCCAGGTTTGCTTAGTTTGCTTACAGGCTTGCGTGCTGTCTTTCCTCCTTTTTCTCTCCTCAGTGTCCTGATTTTCAGGGTTGTTGGGCAAAGACCAGTGCGCCTCTACTTGCTTCTGTTGATATGATATGAAACTAGGACAACGAATAAACGTTTGATGGGAATTGGTGTATTAATGTTTAGAGTCGACCTTATTCCACATTCCTAGTGGAGTTCCTAATGCAGCTTCATGCTTAACCTCCAGTGACAGGCTGTTGTCTGCATCTGCCTCCCTTAGTTCAGATCTAGAAATCCCAAAGCCTTGGGATGAATTGT
>NW_009912013.1:0-232 GCF_000696875.1 Nestor notabilis
GACCGGCAGCACCCACTGATCCCGCAGACTCAGCATCCAGCCCCGCGGCAAAGACGACAGAAACGGAGGGGGAAAAATAACGGGTTTGGGGAGCAGAAAAAAAAGGAAAGGGGTTTCTCAGCATCTCGGAGGCCCTGAGGATGGGCTTCTCGCCCCACAGGAGAAGCGCCCGATTCCTAAGACGCGGTTCTTCCGGGGGTCCCTGTTTCTTCCCATTTTAAACCACACTCCA
>NW_009912013.1:273-5548 GCF_000696875.1 Nestor notabilis
TAAGAGAGAAAAGGAGAAAATGCGGATTCGGAGCTTTTCCCCCACTGCCCTTCCTTCGCCTCCCGCAGGAGCAGGCACCCACGCTACCGCCGTGGACGTTTCTCTGAGAAAAGGAAGGAATTCGGTTACTTTTTGCAGGGATACTCGCCTGATTCCGGGGCCGGGCCGGCGCTGAAGAAGGATCTGGGCAAGGGGAAGAAGGGACCTGGGAGAAGGAATGAGCTCCATTGTACCTGTTTCCTTCTGAGAATGCAGAAAGACTAACAAATTCTGAAGAGGAATTCTCGAGAGAGGGAGAAAGAAGTGTTGACAAGGAATTCTATTTCTCTGCTTTGGAATGTTCACAAGGAATATTTATGGTCTGTAGGGAAGCGTGTGGATTCCACGGAGTCCTGCATCCTCCCTGCACGGCGCATCTTCGCACCCCCCCCGAAACACCGGCGCACCCCGATGCGCTGCCCCTTGCTACAACCCCTCGGGAGCTGCAGGGTGCTCCCAGCGCCACATCCTCTCCCCATCTAAGGGCTCCCACCCACCCCGGGTTAATTTTTAATGAGGCGGGAAAGCTTTGGGAAGGGCAATGTTTAACGCAGGAGAGGGCACGGAGGTGGAAGCGGTGGTTTGAAATCCTATTTCAATCCTAGTTTTTACCACGGCTGTGAGCACGGCGGGGCCGAGCTGGGACACGCGTATTTGGGGCAGATATATCCCACCGCTGCTCCTGCCAAAGTACTGGGCAGAGGGAATAACCTGCCTAGGGGAGTATTCTGATTAATATCCCAAAGAAACCAAACTGTTCCGTGCTCTTTCCCCCCAAATCTCGGTGCTCCCGGACTCACCCAGAAAGCAAAGCTGAGCCCCGCCCTGGCCTCCCCGCCCCCCACTAAAAAAAGGATATGGGAATAAGTAGCTTTTTAGAAAGGGTGGGAGAAAAGAACACTAGAAAGATGGAAAAATACATCCCCATCCCGCCTAAAATCCGCTGTCCCCAAAGAACAGAAGTGGGAGCAGCACAACCCTACAGATCTATACGGTTACATTTCAGAAAGTGTCCATTAATATCAATTTACTTCAATGAAAACTTTGCTTCTTCATGAAGTTGATGATTTATGATAAAATCAATTAAATTACGGCCACTCAGGGCCTGCGGTTTCTTCTCAGATTTCATTCGCCAACAGATCAAGCGCTTGGTAAAAAAAAACAACTTTAGCTGGAGGCGAGTAAAAAGAATTCTGGAGCTGAGGAAATTTAATGCAAAGCAATTTTCAGGGGAAAAAATAGGGGTTAAAAAAAAAAAAGGGAAAAGAATAAAATAAAGAAGCCGCCTGTGTAGCTGAGCTCCTGCTCAGCCAATATCGCAGCTCGCCTCGGGAAATATCAGCCACCGAGTCAAAACTTTCCCAGTTTCCCAATCTAGGAAGGTATTTTTAGAACTGGCAACTTGTCCCGAGGACGGTGTTATGATGTCTCTCTGAAGGGAGAGGAACCAAAGGAGAACAGAGCACGATTATGTATGTATTTAGAGAGGGAAACAAAAACCTTCCCAGATTTAATCCGATTTCTCGTGTTTGGATGTTTTTCTTTTCCTCCACGCAAACGATTTTCCTGTCTCGCCGTTAAAATACCCATCACGGGGTTCACGGGGGACCAGCCAGAGCCGAACAGCACAAACCCATAGCAAATAACGCATCCGATATTCCCACTCGTAATCTCACACACACACCCTCGCCCATCCCCTTCCATCCCAGACACCGCATTTGAGCGGGATGACCCATTTTCGAGGCCATTCCCCTTCCCCCCAAAACCCAGAGAAACTTCGAACCTCTTTAAACCCCTGATATTTTCAGTCTCGGGCACCCCTAAAGCCGCCGCTTTAATACTGAAGCCTCCGTCTTACCCATTGCGGTCAAACGCTTGGCTCGGCTAAAAGGAACAGCAGCCCAATGAACCAGATGTTTGTTGGTCACATCTGGCCATTCCACCCAGACCTGGGGAGGGAAAACCCACTACGGACATACACAGAGCTTGGGAAAACTTCTCTTTTTTTGGGGGGGAAGGGCTTTTTTTTTTTTTTTTAGAAGCCCTTGTAATGAAGGGTCTGCTTCAAGTAAACAAAAAACTTGGTAGGGCCATAAATCACCATCACAAACATTCTTCAGTTTAACACCCCGCTTTTCCAATGGGCTTTTGTAGTTGCTTTTCAAACAAGAGAGAGGTGCTAAACCTTTACCAAATGTGTCCCAGACAAACTTCACAAGGAATCGCGCCCTCGGACAGAAGCGTTTTGTGGCCGGTCCCCGTTATGGACCCTGCGAGGTCCTTTTTGCTCGTCCCCAGCTCTCCCACTCCCGAAGCATCAGTCTTAATTTGTGAGCGGGAGAAAATCTCCTACAACTCACGGAGAGCGGGGGAGAAGCCTGTCAAAGCTCTCGGAGCAATTCATTACATCTCAGAGCGCCGGCGAAGGGAGGAAAGGCAGAGCTGCATCATTCCTTTATTTATTTGTTTGGAACTCCTTACCTGTGAGCTGCCCGACCCAGGACTGCAAGAAGAAGGAGCGAAGCCGGACCGGATGGGGCGAGTTCGCAACTGGAGCAGGCAAATTAAGGAGAAGAAACTACTTTATTGCACCCCGGAGGAAGGATCTTGCTGACGGCTTTCCCGGACGATTTGGATTTTTTTTCCCCTAAAGATGCTTTGATTTTTGAATTATTTTTCTGTCTTTTTTTTTTTTTTTTTTTTTTTTGACTCCCTCGATTCAAACGGAACTAATTGGACCTGGAGAAAAATAGAAACTCTTCCAAACCAGCTTTAAGGATTGCAAGGATGTGGCCCCCTTTGCAGAGAGATACCGAGCGTAGTGGGGTGGGATGGGGCTGTTGGGAGGGGGGTGCGCGCACATTCCCTTTAGGAAAAAAATAGGAAAAGCGCCCCCGAAAAACCTCCCCCACTCCCGACTCCCTCGTATCTCTCTGGAAAGCTGTTTCTCTTTATAAAGACTTAAAATGTTGCAAGACGATTGTAATACTGAGTGACAAGGGGTGCTGGAGAGAAGGGAACCAAATGGATTCTGTTTTTTAGAGCCAGTAGGAATTGGCCAGCCTTCAATGTCAGGATTCAAAATTGATTCCATATGTCTCGGCCGGGGAAAGGGGAAAAAATGAAGGAAAGAAAGAAGGAAAGAGAGGGAAAGAAAGGGGGGGAATAGAAGTTGTGCAAAGCCCACCGGGTTTAATACTTTCTCTCACTCCCACCCTTCCCAGCAATACCCTGTCATTAAATCTTGCTCTTTTCCAGAGAATAGTTTGCACTCTCGCGTTTGAAGCACAGGGAGGGTTGAGGTACCAGTAGCAACAAACCAGATCCTGGGGGTTATTTTTAGACTTGGCTTTACTGGAGCTGACCTCAGCGCGGGGAGAGGAAATCTGGACTTGCATGCTGGCGAAAGGGCAAAGCGTGCCACGGCTCCCCAGAACAGGGGGGAAAAGGAAGAGGCAAACCCTCCCCTCCCAAAAAACACCACCACCACCATCATCATCACTCCACCCCGAGCTGGCGCCCAGCACCGGGGCAGGTGATGGGCTCGTAGAGTCCAGGTCGGGGTGGTAGGAGAGAGGTTCAGGGAGAGGGACCCGGCTCCTCTGCCCATCCCGTCCCTCCCGGCACAGAGGCTGCGGATTCCGGTTCCCCATCGATTTCACCGGGACATGCCGGAAAGAATTTGATCCGAAGTTTTTCAGGCTTCACTCCTGACCTCTCGATACCGCTGCCTATAAAGCACTGATATATTTCGCACGAAGTCGGACATCAAAAGGAGACGAAATAGCAACGATTAGGAATTTCTCCTTAACCTCTCCCCTCTATCTATGCTAAAATAAGGAGTCAGTCTCCACCATCGCCTCTGATTTATAGCCTCCCTTTTCAACTGGGATGGTTACGCACAGGGAAGTGTTGAAATGTGGTTGTCGCCTTTTATTTCTTTCGCTCCCCCTCCCCTCTTGCCCATAAAAAAAAAAAAAAAGAAAAAAAAAAGATAAAACTTCAAAGAAAACAGTCCCCATTTACAGACTTTTGCTCATTTAACTGAAAAGCGACTGAGCTCTTCCCTTTTGTCCTGGCTGCCCGTGACTCAGGGCCGCTCTCTTCTGAAACAAGAAAACGAAACACAATCGGCTCCAGGTCCCCGGGCCTCGGCGGCGGTTTCGGGGTGATAGAGGGGGACAGGGACGGGCAGAACCCCCTTTCCAAGGGAAAAACAGCCACAAAAAGAAAAGGACGGGGGGAAAGCTGCTGCCAGGCCCTGCCCCTGCGCCCGCTCCGCGCCTCAGCCCCAGGTTTCCACGTTTTCCCCCTTATTGCTCTGCTTCCCGGCCTTGCAGCTCTCGCCCTCTGCGATGCTTTGATCTGAAATAACTCTCTCCTCCCGCCTGCAATAAATTATGAATTAAGGTGCTGTTGACTCATATTTACAACGTTAATAGCTTCCTCTTTGGGAAAAGATAGGGAATGTCTGGCCGAGAGGTCCCGAGAGGGAGGGAAATTTCTTTGGGGATGAGATGTGATAAACACGGATTCGCAGCGCCGATAGACCAAGGACTTCTGATGAGATGCCAGGCAAGGAGAAGGGCTTATTGCACACAAACTAATGAAATAGAACCTGCTCGAGCGACTCGAAATAGCTTTTGCCCCCTCCCACCTCTTGAATGTTGTTTCTGCCATTTGTAACTCTAAGATACAATAGCTGGTTTCTCGAAAAGAACCCCCCAAACCTCGGTTTCGACGAGTTAATAAAGAAACACAACTTAAACATGGTAATCAGCTATTCGCTCGTTATTTTTAGAGAGGCTGGGAGAGCAGCGACGGCGGGGCTGCGCGGAAGATGTACAGAGGATGCGCGGGAGATGCGCGGAGGATGCGCGGGGCAAGGGCTTCTGCTCCAGACTCCCCTTCGCAGCTCTGCCGAAACCAAGCCTTCTGCCAAAACCAAGCCTCTTCCCTCGAGTGCCCTCTAACCCCAGAGGGAAGAAACTTGTGTTTTGGGGAGAATGGAGCTGGTGCCCCCCAGCCCCGATCCTGCACGGAGGGAAGTTTTGCATCACCTAAGGGCCCCCCTGGCCCAGTTTTCCCCCCCAGCCGCCGTCCGGGGACAGAGTAGGATGGGGAGCTCTCTGCCTTCTCCTGCCCGGGGCTGAGGTACCCGCCTGGGTCTCGGGTCCCCTCCAAGGCTGGAGGCTCTTGCCCCGAATTTTTGGGTCCTATCTCTGCCATGCGGTGC
>NW_009912014.1:0-16609 GCF_000696875.1 Nestor notabilis
TATAATAGTTATATATAAGTCATAATAGTTATATAGTTAGTTACATATAATAGTTATATAATAGTTGGCCTGCTGTAGTTAGGCTGCTGCAGTGCTGTCAGTCACTTGGGTGTCACTGCGCTGCAGCCATGGTGCTATTCTAAACAAGATGGCATGTAGCTTAGCTGAAGAAATAAAAAACATGTTAAATACCACACACAAGATCTCTTGTATTTCATGGCTTGGGGGTTTTTGTGACAATGTCTTTGTCAATGGAGGGGACTGTGGCTGGACTGATTCATGTGTGGCAGTGGCCTCTGTTGGGACATATGTAATGGGCGCATTGGGGTGGGATGCTGCAACATGGTGGGGTCCTCCAAAATGCAGCCAAGTCCTTCATGTGGGTTTAGCTGGAAACAGGCCCTGAGATTCTGGCAGGGATTAAAAAAAGCCAAGGTCGCAGAGCTCAGAACTGGGATGCTTTTATGTGACGTAAGAAAACACAGCCTGTGAGAAAAAGTCTTGTAAAAGCAGGTGATCTTATGGAGCTTTTATTATATAGCTTTTTCATTCTTCCAGGAGAATGAAATACCGTTCAAAAGCTGTCCTTTTCCAAAATATTTCAACGTTTCCAGGTCTGGGGAAAAAATATAGCATATAGTGCAATAACACCTGGAAAGCATCCTTAAATCTCCTGTAAGCTTGTGTTCCAAATTTCATCTGTACTGAAGATTTTAATGCATTCGTTTTTGGCCAAACCTTCCACTTCAGGGTGGTTTCTTTTCATCTTTTCATTTTCCCTCTTCCTATTCATGTTCTCCCTTCAGTTCCTGTCCCAGCAGATATCTCTCACTTCTCCAGGGAAGTATTAACTCCAAATAGAAATTCAAGTGTGACCTTTTCCATGGGTAAAAAAACTTATTGCTCACTAGTGCAATCTGTTTTGAGACTACCTCCCAAATGCTCTGTCCAAAGCTGCCTGCTGCCAATGGCTTTGACCATTTTGCTCTGTTTCTGCAGTTGGATTTGAAGCCTGTAAAGGAGGCACATGCTTTTGCAGGTTAAAAAACACTCTCTGAAGGTAGAAAAGAGAATATATCTGTTTGTAACCTTTTTGTTTTGCTTTGGTTTGGTCTTTTTCTCTTTTTTTTCAGAGTTACTTGTGGAAGGATGGTGAAAAGGTCACAGCAGAACTACAAGAGAAAGCGTCCATAGATCAGCCATACAACCTGCTTCCAAAGCAGAACAAAAGATAAAACATAATCAAAGACAGTAACTTCTTTTTCCTTTTACGTGAAAGGCCATGTAGAATTCCAGCCTTGAGAAGGATGGAGGGAGAGAGATACAGCCTCTTAGACCAGAGCATCACTCACCAGCTGCCTGTGACAGCTCAGGCTCCGTGTGGCTCCACACTCCTCCTTGCTTATACAGTCAGGGTGATGCACCTCAGGAGAGCAAGTGTATTATTTATTACATTTGGATATATATTTTTATATTATTCTTATTAAATCCCTCCGGGAGCCCATCCCACATGGGTGTCAGGGGCCATCACAAGAATCTAGATCTGTCTTTTAGTTTTTCTGACACAAAGATAAAGCCTCTCTTGGAGCAGAAAGTCTGGGGCAGATTAATGGGGATGTGCTGAGAGAAACGTGTGAGTTGTTAAATGGAAAAGGAGCAGCAGGAAGGCAGAGAAGACGTGGGCTTTGGAGTTATTGCTTTCATTTTTCCTACTTTTGCAGTTGGCCTGGAGGAGGGGGTTAGCAACTGGAAATGAGTAAAGCAGAAGCCAGCCCTATACAGCTTGCTTAGTGAGAATTAGATGAGGAAACACTCTCTTAAATCCAATAGGCATACACGTGAAATCTGAACTAGAAATATCTCGCCTTAAGAGTTACGTGCAAATTAAATGATAGCAAAGAGAGGAAGCTTTGTACTCAAAGTCCAGAGACATTGTCAGGAGTGGTCTGTGCTCTGCTGCAAGGGTGGGTTTGGCTCATACTGCAGATGAATACTGTCCTGCTTTTGCACCTTAGCAGAGTGTATGACCAAACCTGCACTGTTTCATTATGTGATTGGGGTTTTTTTTGTTTGGTTTTTTTCCCTCAAAAATGTGAATTTTGTGGCTCTAGAAGTGAGAAAAAAGTATCTGGAAACACTGTTTAGAAATATTAAATGCCAAATGAGAGAAATAGTGTTTAGAAATATTAAATGTTTAGAAATACTAAATACCACGGAGAGAGAAAACTCTCTGCACAGTAAGAAGCTGTTATAACTAGGACTTGTGAGATAGCTAAGAAAGAGAAGATTTTGGGTTGAGTGTCTAACTGATGTCATTTAACAGGCTGCAGGAAAAGTAGGCATCAAAGATAGCAGAATCCCATTAGATTATAATGGAATCCCATTGGATTATAGTGGAATCTCAATGGATTATAGTGGAATTGGGGTGATGTTGTCATCTCCCATCTGCCTCAGAGGGGAAGGAAGGCAGCAGCTGTCCTTCGCGGGTCATCTTTGAGGTTTAGATGTTCTTCCTTAGCAGACCTGCTAAACCAGAGCTTACTTGTGTGGCTGTTTAATAGAGAAAGGTGGTAAATAACAGTCACTTCGAGAAGCAAGTAATAAATAAAAAGCAGCAAAAAATTAAAGGAATAGCAGCAAGTGAACTGAGTTTTATTGAGAGTTCTTACAGTGATAATCAACGACAAAGTCCTCCATATCCAAAAAAAGTAAGTAAGTCATGAAAATGAGAAGTGAGCCTGAACACGTGTAGTCTGGAAAAGCACAGATTGCCTTTACCTTCTTTAAACTGTAAAAGCCATTCTCCTAATTGACTTAGAGCTGTTGTAATGTAAGAGTTTTAACACTGTGAATAAAGATTACAGATGATTACATAAGCAGTTTAAAAGCTCAGAGAGCTGAATCATTGCGTTTATTAATGGTGGTCACTCATTTATCTTTGTGCTTTATTTATTATGATACAGTCCCTGAAACCTTAATAAAATTGAGTTGCAGAGAAAACCTCATTACTTTGAAAACAGAACACAGTGTACATCACATTTTCAATAAGCTCAGTTTATGTGACCCTGAACAGAGGGCTCTTGCTCTAACTCATGTGTGTGCACTGAAGACTGCAGGGTTGAGACCCTCTGTATGAAGCAGACCCATCTTTTCCATCTGACAGCAGTTCTCAGAGAGGATTGCAGGTACAACTGGATAATTTAAACTGGTGATTTAAACCATTAAATCTGATTGATTTTTTAGACCAGATTCTAGTCTAAAACCACTAAAACCTACTAGTCTAAAGCAGGAGCATTTCAGTCTGCCTTTAAATGCAAGGCTAAATCTTAATGTCCTTGCTCTGGTTGAAGGAAAGGGTGAGGGTTTATGCTTTGTTTTGCTCCCCTGACTGAGAAGAGATCACACCAAGCTGTAAAGAAGGACTCAGGTTTTAGCCTTGTGTATACATTTCTTTTAAACTAGTGGTAAATTAGAAGCAATGACTTGGGCATTGCATGTTTGCACTCTCTGCTGGCCGTAATAAATCTTTACACTGAACTGTCGGAAGTATTAAATCACTGCAAAGGGGCTTGTCCTTGTTCTTCTCTGCAGAGACAATAGGATTTTAATAAACAATATCTTTGATTAGATTCAGCAGAAAAGCCAAGGATAACTGAGAATTTGTATCTGTCAGGGATTCAGCAAGAATCCTTGTCATTCACCTTGACTGCAACAGCTCTTACAAACACACTTGGGACTTGGGCTTGGGTGTTAGGAAAGTCTCCACACTTCTACTGCTGGAAACTTCCCTGTGTAGTGGCAAAGCCTTGTTTGATTTTCCCTAGAACATTGTAGAAGATACAGAAACATTAATACCTCACCCAAAGTTTGTGATCTGTAAAATGAAAGTGTCTTTCTGAAAATAATGGCAGCCTAACATCAGCCCATTAAAGCACAAGCAGTTTAAGTGATGCCCATAATTCACAGTGTCACCTAGAGAGCTCTTACCTGCCAGGGAAAGGCTGTTGGAGGACTGTGAATCCTTCCTTGCTGAACTCAAGGCCTCGGTGTTTGCTCTCACAACACAAACCCCACCAGCACCTCATGCTAATGTCCTGTAACGACAAAGAGTTGGTGGATACGCGACAGACAGCACCGAAGTCGTTACCCTGCTTTCTAATACAGTAATCTCCTGACAGGGATGCAGAACAGCACCAATGTGGTGCCCAGGAGTTGCTGCTGCTGAAGCACAAAAGCTTCCTGACTTGCCCAGGCAAGTACAAGCATGGCACTGCTGTTAAAAACTGGGACTAGATAGGCCAGCTGCCACAGGGTTTGCTCAGTTTGAGGCTGGCTTCCCACGGGATAGGAAGATGGGAAAAGCCTCAAGTTGATGTATGTCAGTCTGCATCCTGTGAAGTATTCGGCTTGTGGGAGTTCAGGCTGTGAAGCCCTCTCCCAGCCATGTGAGAGAGCACAATCTGCAATGCAGGCTGCTCACAACACACTGGTTTTCCTTGCCCTGCCATCTCCCTGCTTGTTCCTCTGCACCCTCACACAAACGTGGAAGTCAGCTGGGGATTTAAGCCATAGATGTCGTGTTGTATTCAAAGCGTCTCCAGAGTCTGACTTGAAAGGCTTGTGCTCATGTGTTAAATACTGGAGTATCCCATGTACAACAGTGCCATCCCCTTCTGAAAAAAGAAATCTCAGATTAAACACAATGGCATGAGCCTGGGTAAGAGAATATGATGGTTAGAAATGCTTATTACGATAAATGGAGTCAAGGTCCTCACAGAAGAAGAAAAAGTAACTCATGAAAAACTAACCAAGGGGAATGAGACTTGACAGGTGGAACTGGTTTGATGACCAGTAATGATATATAGCCCCCAAAGACGATCTGCAGAATGCACTTTGACTTACTTTTAAAGTTACTTAATATTCTCAAGATACCTGTAAAAAGTTCCAAGACTGCTTTAAACATATGATTATTTATGTTCCAGACACAGAGAAAAGGGCTGGACTATGTGGCCAGTACTTAAAATGAAAGAAATGCTCCAAATGGAAGTGAACAAAGAAAACTGAGCACTTTTGTTACCAAATTATGACTGTCCCAATGGGTAATTAATTTCCCTTAGAGCAGCTTGTTACTTCACAAAGATATTGTACTTATGCAGATTTAACTATAGCAACATTACATTGTCGTTCGTCCAGTGCGATGCGGCTCTAATTACTCGCTGCTTAGAGCAAAAATATGGACAGCAAGTTGATTTTTATTTTTAAAACAAAGAAGAAAAGTTTTAAGAGAAGAAAACCAGATCATTGTGTATCAGACTGGGAGCACGGATACGTTCCATGGATAAAGGAGCTGCACTAATTCTGGTGTTCCCAGGAAGATGTTGCCAAAGATGAGCTACACTTTGGAAAGAGGGGATGCAGTTACTTATACCAGCTACAGCAGGATGAAAGAAGCACACCCTGAAGTACATGCCAGCATGTACAGCTAATGCCCTGTGCTGCTGTCACCTTGCCTTTGGATTTACCCTTAATCTGGCTGTATGTGCCAGTTTTGACAAATCTGCCCCCAAACTAAGGATGCTGTAGTGCCTATGGGGAGGTTTGGTTTAAGGCCGTGGATCAAATGTGCTCTCAGGACAACATCTCTCAGTCACCAGACTACAAACCCACGTTCACAGGCTGCTGTATCGATGTCTGTTGCACCTCTGCTTTGTGTTTAGGGCTTATGCTTTAAGTACCTTTTAAGTAATCCAATAATCTTTCCCAGGCCATGAAACCCCTTTTATGCCTCGTTTTTGCTTGCCTTTCCAAGGCTTTATGATAAAGTGCAGAGCACTGTTGATACCCACAGACATACAGAGCTCCTGATCCCTCTGCAGGTTGGAGCAATAATGCTCAGTGCAAACAAATTCTTGGAGAGCTTCAGTACGTCTGATGACCAGCTTGGATGCCACCTCCTGCCAAAAACATCAGCCTTAATGCAAAGGTGTGTGAACATGGAGCAGCAACAAGAGCTCCGTATCTTCCACATGATGCTGGAGCCAGTTTGCCTTGTGGTTTTCCCCACCAGGATTGCTTGTGTCCCTGCAGCAAACCCCAGGAGAGTGGAAGGAGCAAATCCAGCATGTCCCACCCTGTGGAAAAGGCTCACAATGACCGCAGCCTGGCTCGGCTCTGAAGCATCCGTCACACGTGTCAGTGCTGGCTGCTGCTGAGGTAGCAATTAAGGAGGGTTATTAGAGTGCTGGCCATCAAGGTGCCGTGGGACACTGACAGTTCCCTGCTTTTGATGGGAAGTTACAGCATCTGCCTGTCAGGATCTTGGAAATGAGGTGCACTTGGTGCCAGGTTTCCAGACCTGCCAGATTGCTGTCGCATAATGATCATCAAATGACTGTTTCTCTCTCAACCGCACGGCCCTTAAAAACACTCTCGATGCCAGTGGAGCTTTGCCTAGGGATTTGCACATGTTCTCCCCTCCCTGTCTTCCTCTGCACATAGATCTTGGGTGCAGGTACTGATGAAGTTGGACTGACAACAGACGAGCAAGCTCTCCCACCCACTGACCTCATTTCTGACCAGTCGGTGCTGTGCCCCTCCACCACCAAAAAGGAAGATTAAATTGCTGCCCAGTTTCTCTGCCGGGTGTCCTGCAACACCCGCCACCAACCATCACGAGCCCCTGTCACTTCCATCACCTGCTTGAGCTTTAGATTCAAACTCCTCCAAGTCCGCTGAGCGGAAGAGGCGGCTTTGTCAAGAACAAGCATTGCCCGTGTCTGCAGGGGGCTGAAAGAGAATTCATTAAGCATCTTATGCATGATTTCAAGATTTAAGAGTTTGATTCAAAATGTTATTGTTTCCATAAATAAACCTCAGCTGCCACATGACAGGAAAAAGCCTTTATCAGAAACCTGAAAGCCAGTAGCACACAAGCGTCTCTTCCCTCTTCCTTCCTCTGGCAGATAGCTCATCTTTAGGAAAAACAATTCATTTTAATTAAGTTGAAAAATACCTTTAAACTGGGCATGAGAACTGAAGCTTATTATCGCTGATGTGCAAGACATCAAGGTTATGGTCACGCTGGAATTCAGCTCATTGCTCATCCACATAACATAGCATGAAGCAGGGGAAAAGCCTGTAAGAATACATAGATTTGACATGTAAAGCCACCAAAAAGCCAACATGGAAGTGAATCACAGTGCAGAGTATCCCAGCTGTGTCTGATACAATCTGCAAGCCATGCTGCACGCAGCAGCCCTCTCCAGCAGCCCCAAATAATGCTCCCCATTGCCCCAGAGTGCTCAGTGGGCACCTCACTGTCACCAGTCACACAGCCCCACCGGGGTCCCGCATGGTCCCTGCCTGGGTCAGGATTATGAGCCCGACGTGTTCCTCCAGTTCTGCTCGCTCAGCTCATGGATTCAGAGGATGCAGCCAGGAGGAGGTGCGATTGCTGTGTGCCAGCTCCTCTGAATCAGCCAGTGCCTCTTGGGCTCCCAGTGCACAGCCACGGTCAGGCTCTCGCCGCCTGGCAAATGGCTGAGCTATTGGCCAGAAGAGCCCTGCAGAGCAGAACCTGCCAACGCTGCGTGCTGTGAAAGGCAGGTTTCCCAGGGAACTGCTGCACAGAGCTTGTTTATTGAGGTGCCACAAACAGGTCAAGGATGTGGCCCCTGTGCAAAGGCACCTAATTAAATGTACAAATCCAATACAAATAAATATGTCGCTTTAATAGGCAGGTCCTGGTCTTCCCAAAGATAACAGGATGTGAGCTGGTTGCTGTAGCTATGACGCTAATGGCGAAGAAACCCAGGCTTACCCGGGGAAGAAATAACATTGCCACCTAGTCCTGCTTCAACCCATGCTGCAGGCGGCTTCCCCAGGCTTCTGCCTTGGCTCTGGGGTTATGGGTTGAGTGAAGACAGGCACCACTTCCTTGGCCATTAATTCCTTTGCCTTAGGTACTATTAAGTGTTACTACTATTGCTTAAGGAAAAGAGCAAAAGCCTCATCCTGATGACAAAGCCAGGGATGCAGCAGCAAGGGGCAGAGCTCTGAAGTGCATCCTCAATGACCAAAGCAACTCATGCTGCAAACACACGTCCTGCTCCTCGGCTCTGAATTCCAAGGTTGGTGGTTGACACAAAACACTGCCCCCACCTTTGTATTTTAAACAAACACAGTTTCTGTCACTGACCCTTTGTTATTGCACAGCAAAGCTCAGACTCGCCAGGCAGCAGCCTCAGTGTCGTGCAGAGCTGGCCCTGCAGCTGCTGCTCCAGATGCTCTGGTGTTGATCATGGTCACTTGGAGGTTTCTGAGCCAAGAATAGCCCCAGTCCTTGTCAGCAGGCTCACAAGGACTCCTGTGCCCTGTCAGATGGTCACAGTGAGGCCTCAGACACAATTCAAATAAATAAATAAGCAAACACTTCTAAAAAGGAGTCAAGTACAGACGTGCCCATGGGAAATGACGATGCTACAGGGCGTTAGTGCTGACTCACGGGTGTCTTGGCCAAAGGTCTCTGCCGTTCCTCCCGAGTCAGCTCAGGCATCGTGCTTCCAGCTACGGGGTTAGTTGGCACAATTACAGCACCATGACCTATGAACAAAGTTCCTCTGGGGAGCACAACGAGGTCATTTTGGCTTTGGGCTGCAGCCACACTCCTGCTCCAGCAGCGTCTGTGTG
This sequence comes from Nestor notabilis, assembly GCF_000696875.1. Classification (NCBI taxonomy): domain Eukaryota; kingdom Metazoa; phylum Chordata; class Aves; order Psittaciformes; family Psittacidae; genus Nestor; species Nestor notabilis. The sequence goes on from NW_009912014.1 coordinate 8,689, forward strand.
ATTTTCCCAGGCTGAATGAGTGCATCCCGGGGGACCGGGGTTACGTTATCATCAATCTTCTTAAATGCCAGGGAGAGCCTGCACTGAGTTCTGGCTCCTGGACAGACACCAACACTTCTGCCTGCTCCTTTCACAGTGGGACCCGCTCCTGCAGCATCCACACTGCTGCCAGCACCCACCTTCATCACAGCCCCACCAGAGATGATTGCTCCCGTGTGTATTTATTCACCTTTCCATAGCCAAAGCTGGTGCTGTGGGAGAGGGTGGGATGGTGCTGAGCTGAAACATCAGTTGAGCACATCTGGGGGATACTGGTGGCTTCACCCCCCGGGTCTTCTCTCTGCCTCTTGCATGTAATAAACATAAAATAAAGCCACTGGAGTTTTTAAGCCAAATTAATTCAAGTGGCCAATAAACAAGTAAATGCCTGAGCAGTTTGTAAAACCCCTTCACGGGCTCCCCTGCTCCAGATGAACCATAAATCAGTGGCTCTGCTGAGGCTGCTGTTGGCTGTGGGATCTCACATACCTAGTTTTGGGGCAAGGCTCACAGAGGATGCTGCACCCTGACCCTTCCCACAGCTCCAGCAGCACCCTTCAGCCCCACACACACAGACAGACAGAGCTGGCTCCGGATGCTGTGTGAACCCCCTCACACATCAGGCGTGCTGCTGTTCTGCAGCTGGTGGTGGAAGGTGCATTGAAAGCTCATTTATGGTTCTCAAAACACAGTACCTGAATCCAGCAGCTGTTCCCTTTGTCAACATGGTGATGCCACCAAATCCAGCAGGAACAGGGAAAAACCCCACCAAAACCAACCAACCAAAGGCAAAATAACACAGAGCCCCCCTCCCAAAACTGTTTGGAAAAACCTGGGAAGACACAATAAGATGCCAGGTATTTGTGTTTACAGTGACTGTATCAAGTGCAGGGCATGAAATCGAGCACATCCACAGCACAGACAAGAATTAAACAGCAAATTGAATGCCATGATTCAATTCTCACCCAACAACAGCGGTAACAAGGGCAGGAAATGGAATTCCTTGACTCAGTTGTCATGACAATGCTCCTGAGAAGTATCTGCCACAGGATAAACTCTCAGTGCCTGCGCGTGACTGGAGAGCGCCGGGTTCTGCTGGGCCCCATCAGTGCAGCACTTCCTTCCGGATCAGGCCCAGGAGCTGACACCTACTTACACTTCAGCTGCTGGATGTAAAGGCAGCAGATGCCAATGGTGCAGTTTGTAATGCGGTTGCTATAATGAGGTTTTGAAGCTAGCTCTGCATCAGGAACCCCTCAAGCTGTATCATTACACATATAATGGGCTAATTGCAACGTGACCACATCGTATGTCCATTTTACTCTCATTTTTCATTGCTAATGTGCTTGTTAAATAGTGACAAGTACAAATGTTCATAGCAGAAAAACAGACACAAATGCTATTGCCATGGTAGAAAAGAAAAATAACAAAGCCACCAACAACAAACCCCAACCTAGTGTATGGGTTTTTTTCCTGCTACCACCTACTTCTGTGCTGCTCATTGGAATTACACTTCTAGGATGAAAATGCAGCATATTCATAGACTCATAGAATAGGTGGGCTTGGAAAGGACCTTAAAATCATCTAGTTCCAACCCCCAATTCCTTGGAATATGACCTGTGATTAGAGTAAGACAATAGTTTTGGCCTTATTCTTTGAACTTGTAATATACATCAGTATGTGTAGTATATATTAATATAAAAGTATATATTATATAATGTTATCTATAGATTTCACTTTAATATGTGTATAATAAAAGGAAAGGGGGAAGAAAGAAAGCTGATCAGTGTCAGCTTTGTTTAGACACATGTAGGAGATAACTGGGCAGCAAGGCTAAAACATACACACTTTCATCCATGAGCTATCCTCACTCACTTAGTAGCAAATACATTACTAATATCTCTTCCAAAATACTGATAAATGTTACTGGGGTGTTACTTAGCAGTTACTGAGATATTTATTCATGAAAACAAATATAGGGAGGGAAAAAGAGGGAAAAAGAAGAAAAAAGTGAACCAGAAACATGAGAAAGGGCCCCACTGGGTGATGGACAGTTTGCCCCAGAAGAAAGAGTAGGAATGAGGAGTTGCCAGAGCAGAGTTTGTCCCAAAGCATGAAAAACAGTCACTGTATCTCCTTGAATCTGTGTTCCAAGGGCAAAATGAGGCAGAAGGCCTTGCTCAGTTCAGTTCTGCTGGCACAATTCAAATTAACCTGAAGCAAAACAGTGGCTTTAACATACAAATCCCCAAATCATGCTCACAACAGTCCATTACCCTCTGCAGCAGGTGCCCTCGCCCCTTCCACAGCAAACCTCATCCAGCAAACAAACTGCTTTAGCAAAGAGGGGCCTGCATCTGAATTCCCACTTGTCCCGTGTGCTCTTGGAGCAGCCCAGGGGCTCCACAGCCTCACCCCCCACACGCAGAGGCTACAGGCTGCACGAAGCTTTAGGCAGAGAACTTGTACAACGGGCTCAGGATAAAGCAGGGCAAGGACCAGCCTGGCCGGGCACAACCCAGAGCACGACACGGCTCCAGTGGTGCCAAGAACACGCAGTGGGACAAACGGGCTCAGCTGGGACAGGGCACATCTGCAGCACTGCCCTTGGTGAGTCCACTTTTAAGGTCACCAGCGGCGTGTTCAGGCAGAGCATGAGCTGGCCCAGGACTCTTGCTGTTAAAAGGAAACAATCCATTAAATGTGCCTCTTGACGTCCTCTCGCCCTCGCTGGTGATCCGAGCCCAGCGCAGGGACTTCGTCATTGGAGTGGCCTAATGTGACCTACGAGCCGTCAGCAGAGAGAGCAGATACCTGCAAGCCTGCAATTTGCTGGCCATCAAATGGATGAGGATGGCCTGGCAGATCCAAAATTACAGTGCAAGCAGGAACTGAAGGCTTTACAGGGGAAATTATTATTGTCAGGGTTTTATGGAGAAAATAACCCTGTAGAATGTATTTTAAGGTAGTAGTTTAGACAGGAGCATGATAACATCATAAACCATGAGAGGAAAACTTGAGGCATTTAAAAACACCAGAGGAGAAACGAGTGAATTATTACTGTCTCATCTTTCCTAGTTATTTGTTGTCTTAAATGATCTGTGTGTGCCTGTGTGTGCATTTGTAAATATATTCCTTTAATTCCTGTTAGACAGGTTTTACAAATGAAAGAGCTCACGGTGCTGCTGTATTAAAGCATAGAAATAGAACCCTGTGAGTGTTCACAAGCACCAGCTGGAGAGCTCACGCAAGTAACCGCATCGCGACAGAAGATGAAGGTGCAATCACACAACAGCGCATCCATCTGATTGCACCCACCAGGGCAGCAGCATCCCCTTTGAAACCTCCCACAGCTCCTCCCTTGCGTTTTGGAAGCCACCAGAGCCCCTCCAGAGCAGGCACCATCGGTAGGTTTGATTTGTTATGGGACCTTCTTCATGGTCCTTTATGCATCACACATACAAAAGCAGCGCCAGCGCTGCCTCAAGGGTGAGGCTCAGGCACCTGCTTGCAGCGATGGGCTTGTGGCGAGGTCAGGAGGATGCACCAGCGTGGGGGCCTTCTGCTGTCTCCGTGGAGCAGCCAAACTCCTCAGGGGTGCATGCAGGCACAGCCTGAAATTCACCTTAAATTGCACTGCCCAGTGTCACCCTCACAGGGACGAGCCTTTGCTCCAACACCACACTGCCCGTATCTCCTTCTCGGAACCGTTTTCCTGGCGAGTGGAAGAGGCAATAACCAGGGCTGTAAGAAGACATTCATCCACAGAGGCAGCCGCGTGCTCTATAGAGCTGACGTGGGTTGCACTCCATGGGTCTTCCATGTATTGTAATTGAATGTCATAAACAAGTGTCCTCCAGCCAGCCTGGGAAGGGAGACAGATAAACCACCAGTGCTCCCTGAGCCTCCTTAACCAGACACTCACCCTGCAACGACGACTCCTAAAGGAAAGCAACAGGTCTAACAGCATGGGGAAAGGCAATGGGAACCACTTCATCTTTTGGAGGTGGGAGGCTGGAAGGTGGCTTATTTTGGGAGCTATTGGCTCAGCTCCCGGCTCTGCAGCCTGGCACGTCACCATAGTTGTGTCTGATAAAAGAAGACATGAATGAAAGTCTAAAACATATTGAAGGGATATTTTAGGAAGGGGTTTGAGTCTTTAGTCCAGCATCGTCACTGCAAATCACTAGGAGGGAAGCTATGAAGGGAAGTGTCTGGTTGACACAGAGAGAGGCAACTTCCCAAGGTTTCTGTCTCAAAGCCCGACTGTGTAAATAAATACAGCACAAGCACACTGTAAGAACAGGCGTTTCTAGGCGTAAGGGCAAAATAGTTGCTCCCCCAGTGAACTGGGTGGTGTAAACCAGTCGGGATGCGGATGTCAATGGGGCGATGCTGGTTCCTATCATATAAAGATCTGGACCAGACTTTAGAAACTGAGTCTCTGTTAGAGCAATCCCCAGGGAGTTGCTCTACAGCAGAACACCCTCTTTGCTATGAAACTGTCAGCCTGTAGATGAGTTATTTCAATGGCTACATCACTTCAGACAAACCCTCACCATCTGCTTCACCCTCTAATTACAAATGCAGAAAACATAATTCACAATCAAATCACATGAAAAAAGGAAAGAAAATGAGCAATTAAAATGCACATTCTGCCAGGCAAATCACCCTCCCCTTCCCAGCCACGCTGCACCCACCACGGCTCTTGCCTGTTACAAGCAGGAGCAGAATTAGTCCCAGGCCACTGGAGACTTCAGTCCTGCTGGTTTCTCTGACAGCAGCTTTCCAGGTTGGGTCTTCTCGTGTACCAAGGACTCTTCAGCTCCACTCTGCTGTTGTATTTGCTGGTGACTTGCTAACCCTCAGGATCATGTTTTCTGAGGGAGCAATTTACCCTTCCATTGTACAGATGGATCTTGGATATTTTCCTCTCCCTGCCTCGCTTCTGGGGTCCTCCTGGCTCACAAGCCAACAAAAACTTGAGGGTTTGGGGGGGAATACACAGAGACTGATGATGATGTGTTTCCCAGGAAACACCCCAGCCTGAATTCATCTTTGGTGCAATGTCACTGCACTTAGGAAAGTTATCATCCACTCCATGAAGTGTGTGCTGAAAGGTACATTAACATTGAGGCATCATTTATACTCTAAGTAATTCAAGCCTACAGAGGTAATTTCTTGCAAGCTCAACATTCAAAGTCTCCTTCTCTAACTGTCCATCACCTATGCAGGGGCTTTTAGGAGCAGCCCCAGTGCCCATCAGGTTCATCCCAGAGGATCAAGGTTAGTATTCTGCAGCGGTGCAGAGCAGGGAGGGAAAAACTCGGCTCTGTTAATGTCACTGAAGGAATTCAAAGCTCTGCATCTGATGTGTCTGCAGAGCCCTTTCTCCTGGCACATAGACCAGCTCCTGCATGGGTGGAGAATCCCCCTTTGTGAGCCAGGGGACAACCTGACCATCCCATCCTTCCCTCTCATCCCTGCAAAAGGCACCTTCCTCCCCTGCCCACCTTCAGAGCTGCTCCACAAGACGCTCATTGGCAAGGAGAGCAGGAGGCTCTGATACCATTTTGGAAATGTCTCAGGGTTTCACAGCAGTTTTACAGTATCTTGCAGCAAAGTGGCAGATGGGATTATGGACTAATCAATACATTAAGCAGAGTCAAGCGCTGGATCACTGCTCTGAACTGAAAGAATAAATAGTGAATCAAAAGAATACAGAAGTACCATCAGTTCTGTAAAGCAAGATCTGTAACTTGGTCTGTGAGCAACTCGGCTCCCAGATTTGCAAGCGCATTCCATGAGCTCAGCATGATAAAAGCAGAAAGCCTTCCTCTTCCTGCACTAGACACTGTGCCCAAGGAGGAACCGCTGATTGCTGCTGCAGGTAATCACAGCTCTTGCTTAGTGCCTCCCCAGCCAGTTCCCAATCCTGTGATCCCCTTTCCTGGCCCGAATCAGCTCCTCATGAGCCAACACTGTGTGATGCTACATGAGAAGTGCTGGATGCAAGCAGCTACCCCAGGTCCCTGCAGCTGGCCAGCGCATCACTTCATCGCAGCTCCACAGCTTCCTCCCTCAGGAAGCAGCATTTGCCATCAGACTTCTCCGACAATTAGCAAATGGGGCTGAGATGATTCACAGCTCTCAAGTGCCATCAGAGCCATGACAAGGCCTCAACCAAAAGCCAAGGGTCACGTCATTGCTGCTGGCAGACAGGAACCAGGAGGTTGATTGGGCCATCGGGCAGTTTGCCGTCAAGGGATGAGTGACCAGCTGCCTGGCTGTAAGACCCACGGTACGCAGGGTCAATACCCATCACCTAGTATCACACTTTCCTATTTGGATGTTATAAAAGCCAAACAAAAGACAAGGCAACAAGTTATAAATTCAAAGGAGATCTCTTTAAGTGCCAAACTGCAGCTGAACTGTAGTTACGGTTATTACACAGAAATAGGCATAAAGCTATAATGAGGATCAACACATTTAATCACAGTCATTCAGCAAAACACCGAGTCCATGCAGTTTAGCTATTACCTTTCCACAGCTCTGAAAGATTTACCATAATTTCAGCTTAATCTGGAATTTTATTATGTAGCTATTTTAATTTCACTTTATTTTATCACTGCTTGGAGCCCTATTATCAAGGTAGGATCAGGTTTAGACACAGCAATGATGAATAGTTAGAAACAGCTAAAACAGAAACAGAATCCTGCTCTATTTTGCTATACACAGTAGAAAACCATCAAGAGAGCCTTTTTGATGTGTTATATGAGGGTTTCATTGGATGCTCCCTCTCCTCATTATTTATCTGTATGAGCATCTCTCACCCATCGTCAGACTGAAAGCCAGAAGACATCATGATACTATCTTCTCTGAGCCCATGGCCTGTTTATATGCCCTCACACAGGTTTTGCTGAGGTAAAGTACTCGTTCAGGCAGAAGGACAAAGCTGCACCAGCAGATGCCTCTCCTCTCATTTTCTCTCTAACACCAAGGTAAGGCTGGGACCCTGCTCCTGCAGCCAGTGACTTTCACAAAGGACACACGACCGACAGTGTGGCACATTAACCATACCCTGTGCTCAGAGCTGACCTTGTAGGCAGGGTCCCAGAGACCCAAACCCAGCCTGTTCCCCAGGGGCAGCACAGGGGGAGGAAGAGCTGCTCCACAAGAACCTCCCTGCCCGTGAGCAATGCAGGTTTCCTGCACGACTGCACCAAGTGGCCATAAGGTTTTTGGAGAAGGAATTGCTGGTTGGGTTGAAGGGAGCCCTGAGAGCAAGGCTGGCACTTGGGGCTGCAGTCTTTGCCCTGCTGGTGTATGCTTTGCCACCCCAGTTCCTCAGTAAGGAACCTGGGGGAGCATTAAAGACAGTCAAGTGCTCTAAAGCACAAATCTACATCTCATCTGCCATGACATTTAAAGCATATATTTAAATGCTATCCTGAATCAGAATGTATTTCTAAATTGAGACTGAAAATCTTTGGGACATGCTTTAAAACCATAAGGATGAAATGCCACGTGTGGCTACTTTGGGAAGAGCCAGAAGGCTGTTCATGCAGCAGAGCGATGAAGCAAAGCAGTCCCTGACACAGGCTCAGCCATTGCAACTGGTGACACACAAGTGCCACGGCACAACAGGGTCATGGCAAGGCAATGTCCTAGGCAGGTCCACCACACATCCCAGTAACACTTGCTGGGGTTTACTCTCCTACGTGGATGCTCCAGCCCGGGTGGGTACGTCTGTTCCCAGGGGAGCTGCAGGAATCCAGCGAACGGGCTGCTCGCTCCCTTCCCTGCGCAGCCAGACGTGTGGTGCGGAGCCCCGCTCCCAGCGGAGCCGCGCTCCCAGCAGAGCCGCCTGGCCCGGTCTGCA
>NW_009912015.1:0-9980 GCF_000696875.1 Nestor notabilis
AATTTATATAACATAAATATTATGTAAATCATAATATACGTGTTAAATAATATATTTTAGTATGGTATATAAAGATATGTAAAACATAATATAACCATATAAGAGCACTTTCATTGTTATATAGCTGACATTTTCAGTTGTTCAAATCAGAAGGTTAAAGCAAAGTCATAAATTCCAGATGGCCTTGCAAAGGTAAAAAAGTAGAAATCTTGGTACAGAACTAGAAGTACATCTGAATCAGCATCAGAGGTATTTGATGAGAAAGTAATATTGATATAAAAGGATGTAGCTATTTATGGAAGTCAAACAAAAAGAAAGAGAAACAAAGTTACACTGTATATCAAGAACAGTTGCTGTGAAGTACAGACCTAGGTAGGATGAAGATTTGTTCGACAATCCTGGAAGAAGATGAAAGCGGAAAACCAGGGTATATTATGACAGAAGTTTATTACACACTAGTTAATTGGGTCGAGAAAAGACTGTTTTTTGATCAAGCAGGGGAAGCATCCAAAAGGACAGAACCTGACGGCTTTAATTACTTTTTGGAATATTTTTTTCTTTCTGTTGGAAAAGAAATACAAGACAGAGACGGTCCAACAAGTTCTTGGAATATGCTGGGGACAGCTTTTTCTTCAGAAGGTGAAGAAAACCATTAAGGGAGTGGCTATTTTAGATCTTCTGCTGACTAGCAGGCACGAACTGGCTGAGAGTAGAAGGGAATTTAGGTGAAAGTGAACTCTGTCATTTAATAATCACTTCTACAAAAAGGAAAAGGAAAGCAGCAAAATAAAATTACTTTTTTTTTTCCCCCTCCAGAAAACAAATCCAAATGTCAACAAGCTCCAGAGGCTGATAAGCAAGGTTTCTTAGGAAGGCTGTTTAATTAGTAAAAGAATGCAGGAGAGCTGGTCTGTTTTAGTCATTGTTGGAGTCAGTTCCCAATTATCTGAGGTAAAGGAAATAACCTAAATTAGGCAAAAACAGAGGATAATACAAATTAGGCTGTGTATTATTAGTCTGCAAGACTCTCCTTAGTACATTCACCTTTGAAGGGTTTATAAGCAGATCTCCATAGAGGGAACAGCAACAGGGAGCAGCCTGGTGCAAACATCTGTCATCAACTGTTTTCTATTGCTATCCCACGAGAAATGCTGAGAGAAGGCAGGGCTTCATTATATCCCCATAAGCCACCTATCATCATCAGGTGACTATATTATCACTCACATTAGCAGATTGTCCCAATATAGAAGAAACTGCTGAATTCACACACACACACACACGTACGCACACACACACACACCCCCCATTCCTTGATTTTTATGATTTATCTTACAATCAGACCTTTGTGTTATGCATTGAAGTATAAAATGATGTAGCCTGCTCTGATACTCTTTTAGATGCTTCATTTAAGGGCTTTTAAATGTTCTTACTACAAATAGATTGGTTCCAGGTTAGAGGATTGATACCCTGGCAGTTTAACTTAGCTGTAAGTATGAACAATTTATTCCAAAAGAAGAACAAAATGCAAACTCAGAAGATCACTAAATAACAGATGAATTCTTCCACTCTTAAATTTCCACTAAAAAAAAAATCGAATGTCTATTTGCTTTTCTAGGAGAAGTCCTTGCAAGGACCTCATACACGAGTCCATCCAAAACAGCAATAGGGTTAACAGCAGTTTTTTATTGTTGGAAAGCTAATTCTCCTAGTTATGCTAATTCCCCTAGAATGCTAGTTCTATTGCGATAGAAATATCCCATCACAGCAATATGCCATTTTGCTGTGAGGAACTGAGGTCTTTTTGTAGGCGTGTTTCTACAGTATAAAAAGAACTAATATGATGAATGAGACCACAAGGGATGTTTGGGGTGTATATTATTTGTGTATTCAACTAAAGACCAATGAGTCTTTTCCAAAGGCTTCATACAGAAATTAGTAGATGAGATTTACCAGCTTGAGAAGAGTAGACAATAAATTTTTTTTTTTAAGGACAGAATATTTTAAGTCCTCATCAAATATATTCAGATGAATAGTAGTTCCACAAGCAAGAAAAAAATCAACTTTTTCCATTACTGGCCTGCTATGTACTTTTGTTAATGTGGAAAAAAAAAAAAGTATTTCTCTTTCCATGGAAAGATTACAGTAAAGACAAGAATGGCATTGCACAACCTTGTCTGCAATCTGAAATTAAATTCTCACATTAGAACAGAAGTAATTAGCATTTTCCCTACCTTGCTTCCATGCAATAATACTGCTGCCAAGCACATGAGTAACACTACATGAGCTAAATGAACACTAGAAAACAAAAGTGCAGCCATTTCTCCTTCTCTGGAATAAACTTAGCATAGAAGACAGTACAGTGTAAGTGAGAAACTGTAAAGTGTAGGTGCTTTTCCTTTATTATTTTTGCCTATATATATATTTTATGAACAAAAAAGGAAAAAGCCATATGGTTTGTGAGAGCATGTGGAAGATCTCCTCCAGCCATTTCCATTGTTGGCTCATCATGCCAGCTATAGTCATTATATACCTTTGTTATTTCCGTATATGATATTAATTTGAAGTTTTTCCAGTACTTCAAACACATGCCTTTTAAAGGAAGATTACAGTTATACTTAGTGTTAAATTTTGTTTTCAGAATAGTAATTTTCTTTATGATATATGTAAGTGTAAGTGCATATATGTATATATATTTTTTATGTAAACACACATATTTAGTTCTCTCTTACCTTTCTAAGTGCTGCTGGTAACGAGGCAGTAGACATTGATATCGCTGGAAGAACAAAAGAGTGTGGACAGACTACTGATGGCATTTGGTCTTCTTGAACAGTATAGCGTCTGCCTGACAGATCATAGTACCTGAAAGGAGAGTAAACCTTGTTCAATTAATACATCCTAGTGAAATAAAGTCTGAGCTAATATCTGCTGCATTTCTTGACAAAACACACTAAGCAGTTTTCTCTTGTTGTAGTGGTTCCAGGCCTCTGGTGCTTGTGAAGTTTACAGCCTTATTTTAGCCAAACAACTTGCTCCTCTTATTAGACATTAATTCATCCCACCTGCTTTAGTGATCTGAAACTCGAACTTGTCAGCTTTTTCCTGATAACAAAACAACCAAACCCCAAATGTAATATCCAGCAGGATAACCACATCAAAGCCACAAGGCAGAAAAATTAGTCGTCTTATCTTATGTCACTCCATCTCTATGGACACAGCAGATTACAACATTTGGGGTTTATAGTTCTACATTATACCACTGTTCTGTTCACCTTCCTTCCAGAAGCTGTCTCAGTAAAAAATCAGTTGAATTCTCAAAGCAGAAAGGAAGCAACTTTTGGGAAGATGCTGTCCCAAAATCTGTCCCATTTTGCTGTCCCAAAAGAAGGCGCTTTTAAAGTGTGTTCAATCTTTAAAACAATACAGTATTTCTTACCCAGTTAGTCCTAAAGCTTAAATGACCTAATTTTGCTTATGTTAATTCTGCAGTGTCAGTTTTGAAATTCTGAATCCAAAGAATGTGGAAAAGTTCACTTAGTCTCCTAAGAGAGAAATAAAACAGTAAAAACTGACTGGCTTTATACAATCTCTTTCATTTCATTGTCTGAAAAATCAAAGCAGCAAGAATACAGAATTCTTTGAAGATCAGGTTTCATTAAAAGGTTGATAACAATGTTGTTTTAGATACTTACTCCTTTAGATGATTCAACAGTTAGATAAAATCCAGCTTTTAAAAAAATGTATGTATTTGGTTTGGTTTTTTTATTTTAAAACCGGGCAGTATTTTTCAGAGGATCATAGGGCAATTCGGGTTGGAATGGACCACAGCAAGTCTTGTCCAGTGTCCTGCCTGAAGCAAGGTCACACCAGGTTGCCCAAGGCTTTAACCAGTCAACTCACGAAAACGTGCAAGTAGTGGAGATATCACAACCTCTCTAGACAATGGTGAAAATGTTTTCCTTTACACGCAGCCTGAATCCCTCCTTTCTCAGTTTTTGCCTGTTGTCCTTCTGCCATGCACCACTGTGAAGAGCCTGGGTCTGTCTTCTTGGTGACCTCCTCACATGTACTCGGGGGCCTCCAGGCTCCTCACCACCTTCCAAAGCTGCTTCTTTCCCCAGATTGAACAAGCCCCAAATCTCTACCCTCTCCTCACAGGGCACGTGCAGCCTCAAACACAATCCCTGGCTATAATGGTCACCACCCGATGAACTCATTCCAGTTTGAAACACTGAGAGATCTTTAGGCAGAAAATACCCTCAACAAATAACTGCTTTCAGGGGGAAAAAAAAAAAAAATGTCTCACAATATTTTGGTTTGGTTTGTCCTTAACATATGCATATTTTCCATTTTAGTTGGATCAAAACTCTCTTTCCCATAGGCTTCTTTTCCAGACACATCACAAAGTCCCAAACCCAACTCTGTTTGTACAGCTTTAGTTGCAAATTCAGTTTTATAACTGACTGCCATAAAGAGTCTTCAAAGAGAAAAATAAGGTAGCAGAAAAGCCTTGGGCATATTTATAGAGGTGTTCAGTTTATTGCATAATTGTGGTGAAAATGTTTTGACATTTTAACACATATCCCAATAAACATGTGCAATTATTTTGTTTATTTACCTATTTATAAGGAAGAAACTGCATCGCCCTCAATAGCTGGTTACCTTCTCCAAGCCATAGGTGACTTTGAGTTGTTAATCTTGAATTTCATTTTCTGCCTCTACCAATGGACATTGCTTTTGGGGTGGTTCCACATACATTGTATATGAGACAATTCAAAAGTTGCATTAACCAGCTGCTCACCTAGTGCTTAATGATCCTCTTGCACCGTACCCTGTCAAATGTATATACTAGAGGCCTCTGTAAGACTGCTCAAGGGAGCACCAGTAGTCTGAGGACTACCAAATCAGTGACTCAGAGCAGTGGAACATGTGACATAGTATGGGAAGGAGACAAGGAAGGCACTTAATTGAAGTCCAGGTAAGGAAGAGGAAAATAATGGCACACTATGGGAAGCAGATGGAAGTGCTGTCAAGTGTTGAGGTGACACCAACACTCTGCAAGAGGTCACCACTTGTAATGGTGCTGCTGGGCTGGTGCCAAGCATCTGCCCCCCAACTGCTGTATAATGAACGTATGTCAGAAAATAACATGTCATCAATCCCACACATCAAAATGCCAAAAGGAGGAAGCTCTGGGAGCAAACACTTCCTACATAGGAAGTCATGATGTTTCCCCAGGATCCCTCATGTCCTGCTGCAGAAGGGGGTTGTGCTGGTCCCAGGTGCACCAGCAACATCCACCTGGAGGCACCTGCTGTCTCCTCTCCAGCATGCCTTACCCCCATGACACTCCTGATGGACCATCAGTCCCTGAGACACCGTGAGATCTCAGGTCACTGGCAGGTACATGGTGTGGCAGCCAGGAAGGCACTGCTCTCCCAGTATTGTGAAGCAGCAGTGTTTTTTTTCAGACACCTTTTTCTAAAGGACACAATTTCACACCAGAAGCTGAAGCTGGCAGAAGCAGCATGGAAAGTTTCAACCCGAACACAATGTGCTGGAAAACAGTCACCACCAGATTTCCAAAAGGGTCAGAAAAGGCACTCTTTGAATTTCCTCCCAGTTTAAGGTCTATCCTCCCAAAAATCTGCTGATGAGCTGAGCTCACCAGAGCCTCCCAAAAGCTTTACTTTATGGTACTGGGCAGTTTTCCAGGGAAACGCTGTGGTACGCTTCCCGCCTGAAGGCACGGACACGCACACAAGCTCCCGGAAGCAAGCCAGGGTGTGAAGGCACTGCGCTGCACCATCGCTGCCCTAACTGCCCAGCCAAATCCTCTCCTTCCAGCCCAAATGCTGAGCAGCTCGCCCCAACACTCTGCAGAGAAACTCACCGTGGGGCAAAGGCAGGCGAGTGGACAGTTACCATAAAGGAGTTGACGCACTCTCAACCCACACCCTCACTTTCCTCACCTAGGTTTGCTTGTGTAACCATAACCACTCACTCAGAGCCCCAAGGGCCCAGGGGAAAAGGGTGCTTGCAACACACTAGGCACATTATGAAACCCTCCCAGAAGTTTTGCAAGGCTCATCAATTGTCAGAGGCATTTAGAGAGGAGCCTTGTCTGTGGAGGTAAGAATTTACAAATCAGGAAAATGGTGGGGTGAATATTTATGATAGACCAGATAGTTTATTGTTTATTATGTGTTTGGCTACTAAATATTACAACAAATTATGTAAAAAATGTTCTTAGTATGTTTACCTGGTCTACAGCAATGTGTGTCTGACATACTGTCGTGATTTAGCCCCAGATGGTAACATAGCCCTACACAGCTGCTCGCTCACTCCCCCCTGGTGGGATGGGGGAGACAATTGGAAGAGTAAAAGTGAAAAAATCATGGGCTGAGATAAAGACAGTTTAACAGATAAAGCAAAAGCCATATAAGCAAGCAAGGCAAAACAAGGAATTCAGTCACCACTTCCCATGGGCGGGCAGGTGCTCAGCCATCTCCAGCAAAGCAGGGCTCCATCATATATAACAGTGACTTGGGAAAACAAATGCCATAACTCCGAATGTCCCCCTCTTCCTTCTTCTTCCCCTTTCTGTATCTGCTGAGCATGACACCATATGGTATGGAATATGTCTTTGGTCAGCTGGGGTCAGCTGTCCTGGCTGAGTCCCCTTCCAGCTCCTTGTGCACCCCCAGCCTGCTCACTGGTGGGGTGAGGTGGGGAGCAGAAAAGGCCTTGACTCTGTGCAAGCACTGCTCAGCAGTAACTAAAACATCCCTGTGTTATTAACACTGTTCCCAAATCCAGAACATTGCCCCCTAACAGGTACTGTGAAGAAAATTACCTCCATCCCAGCTAAAACCAGCACATCTTTTGATATTGATAATGAAAAGAATAATAAATTTTACAGTAAAGCAAAAGGAACAGCACGTAGGAGGCCTTGGAAGTTACCAAGCTTTTGAAGAGAGCTCAAGGCACTAAAAGGAGGAAGAAGTTCTGAGGTACATCCATCTTCTCTTTACCAGTACAGGGATACTGGTTCACAGCAGAACTACTGACTGGAAAAGGAAACCATCAGATAGGAATTAAACTGGGGAGTACTCTTTTTATGCTGCAGACCACACACCTCAGCCCCATTGCTCATACCTGTCTGTACCTAAGTCCCTAACAGTAATACAGTGCTGTCCTATTAACTGTCTTAAGATACTGTCTTCAAATATGATGACAATTACAAATCATTTTTAAGGGAATTAAGCTGAAGGCAAAAATATATGAAAACACTAAGAAAGGACCAATAAGCAGACAACTCACAGAGAAAATGAAGAGGAGATTGCCATACATTTTAAACTAACAGTGTTTACTGAACTGGCATTCTTATAATTTTACAGCCATGGCTTCCCTCATAATCCATGATATTCAGCCCTGATATCCATCTCCAGCCTGCTACTTTTCAGAACAGCCTTCAGTCTGTACCTGGTAGATGGTTCTTGCATATTAATTCCCATTTCAATCAACACTTACAGGATGAGATAAGTTTTTTTAAAGAGAGAGCATGTATGAGCAAGAGCAACTTCATCAAAACAGAAGGAAGACATTTTGTTTGTTTATTCAGATCCTCTGCCCAGTTTCCCCCCTCCCACGCCATATCAGCACTTAAATATTTCCATGGGACCAGCAAGTATCAATTTGATCAGCAAAATGTCTGTGCTAAAGATTTACTGCAAAACACAGAAATACAATAAGAGCAGTAAGGGGCTTTCCCCTGTCTCACCCACTACCGTGGTGCTTGTGACTATGACAGGTGCACCTATGCTGCCAAATAATTTACATCCCTGGTTCATTCCCTGGTCCAGTCCCCTTGTCAGCCATACTGCACATGCATCATTTTGTGCTTGGACTCTCCTCTGGAGGAAACCAACTACTTCCCTCCAAAGCAAAACTGAGATGCAGCTCTGTGGATGGGCTGCCCTATAGATGGCAGAAGGACGGGAGTATACCAGCTTTGGCTCGTCCTGCCCTACACCATCCCAGATAGCTTCCTACCTTCAGACACCCCTTGTATCCCACACCCCGCACCCCACTCTCCACAGCATGCAGCGTACCTTTGGCATAATGCTATAAAAACACCAGTCTTGCAGGCAGCAGAGCAGGCCTCACATTACCTCAGACACTTTGAACTTAAGCCACAAAAATATAATTAAGGTCTTAGAGCCACAGGGGCATCAGACCCAGGTCAAGTGTTAGGCAGCACAAACACAGCCAGTTCACTCCAGAGGTGTGAGAGGTGTGGATGCATAAGTAAGGATCTCTCCCTGGGGCAGATCCTTTAGCTGTGTAGATTGTACTTTAAACAAGTTTGGGGGTTGTTTGTTTTTGTTTTGTTTTGGTTTTTATTGCACATTATTTGTGTTGCTGTAGTTACAGTCTTAATATATTTTGAGCACTTCAAACTGTCAGCTCTAGGCTGAAGTTTTCCATACAAAGCTACTGCTTGCTACTCCTGTCATCGTCTCCACAAAACCAGTATGTGGACTTCCTGAATAGTCCACGGCAAGCTACTTACTGCATTTACATCACCTCTTCCCACTGCCTCAGCAGTCCCATTACTGTATCCCTGGTAATAGAAGAAAAGAGCCGACTTCAGCTCCCACACAAAGTGGCTTGTTACACTGGGGTAACTAAACACCTTTTATACCTACCCACCTACCTACCCAGAGAGGCTTTCAAGGAATGAAAAGCCAGAGCAGACACACACATTCCTTAAGGAACATGTGCTTGGGACATAACTGCTGTATGACTTTCTGCTGTGGGAGTGACAGGGTGCGTGTATGATTTTTATAGGAAAAGTGAGCATCTCAAACTTCTCCGCGGCCCCGGAACTTATGAATGGTTCTGAGCAGCTCCTGGGGCAAATCATTAAGAAGTAGCAGGGAGGTATGCACTCTCCTGTGCCAGCACCCTGCCATCTAATGGCCAGCCTTCAGATTCGCAGGTGAATCAAGTTTTACCCTTCTGCCTCCACCTTTCTAGATCCTAGAGATAGAACAGTCTGTTTAAACTACCTTAGGTCACATCTTGCTAGGGCAGATATACTCCTACTAGCTTATTTTGGAGTGTTCTGTCATACATCTTAATAACAGGGTTAATATCTCACCTAAAAGTACCTATTGTTATAGTTACTCCACTCTGCCTTAACTGTGTCAGCCTAAATAATTCCTTTCTTTGTTTGGCAAATTCATACCATTTAAATATTTGCAGGCTTCAGCTATATCTCTCCACTCAGCCATTATTTAACATAATTTTCCCTTTTGTAAATGAATTCCAGTGTTCTCCTCTCTGATTCCTTCTGACAACACTCCTCCAGCAAAGATGTGTCCAGAGCTGGCCACAACGTTCCCATTCCAGTCACACCAAAAATCAGGAAAAGCAGGTCTGCTGCCTCATTGCTTTGTTCCACGATACATTTGCACACACAAAGACTGCACAGAGCTTTTTCTGAGCCACTGTAACACCACAAACTTGTCATACTTGTTGTCCACTGCCATACCTTCCTGTGTTTGTTTTTTCAGCCTTACTGCCTTCCCAGTACAATATATTAATTTCAGGTTATTAAATGCATTTGTTTGCATTTGGCAGTTTGTTAAAGCTCTGAGCAACTGAGCAACTGCTCATGAAATGAAATGGTTTCAAGGTTCTGGCTTTCTTGTGCTTCAAACAGCATGCAATTGGAAATACTACAGTCATTAGTCCTTCAAAATGTGTTTTCCTGAGTCTTAAGACAGGTACACAGAGCGTTCTGTAGCCAAATCTTTAATACAGTGAATCCAAGCAGCTTCTGATGTCTCACTCCAACTGACCCTTTTCTGTTTTACAGAATCAAAAGGCCCTGCTGTCATAGAAATTATTGAAGTTCGTCTGTTTAAAGATAACTTAGAATCATAGAATCAAAAAATGGTTTGGGTTGGAAAGGA
>NW_009912016.1:0-7476 GCF_000696875.1 Nestor notabilis
CCGCCCCGCTCCTGCGCCCGTTCCGACGTCGGCGTTTGGAATGAAGATGGGCTCTCCGCAGTTTCCTCCATACTTGGGTGCTTTGCTGCAGACGTGCCCGTTCAAGTCAGCCAGATGCCAGCCAGCTTGTGCGCTCAGCTACGCGCTAGCACAGCGGGGCTCGGGTCGTGGGGCTGGGCGTTGAAACCCCTCGGGAAGAGTCGAGGCGCGGGGTTTGGGGTTGTGCGGGTCAGGAAGAAAAAGTGGCGGCGGGGGGGAGGCCCCGCGTTCGCCCTCATCTCTCGTCTCCATTCTCTGTCCTCTCCATTTCGGTGCGGGGATCCTCATTTATACGTATTTTTTATTCTCCCTCTATCCCCATGAGTTTTGGAGGTCTGCTGAAGAGAAGCAGCTTCATGCACAGGTTGCACAAGCTGCTGGCACTGTGGCTGCAGTGCAGTTCACCCGCACCTCAATTCCTATTTCTTGGTGCCGGAAGTGTTTGAGTCTGATACCTCTTTTGCACTTCCAGGTAAATACACCAGGTCCTGAACTCAAGAGTAGCCTCGGGTATGTTAGAGAGAGAATGCCTATTGACTTTAGAAAACCTCAGACCTCACAATTATATTAAAAATGTTTATGATAGTCAAAGCTGAGACTGCAGTCATTTTCAGAACCTACAGCAAACTTGTCACAATATCTCACTGTTCAGAGGCACATAAATAAGTCGGTCTCCTCTACTATGTGTCTTTTGCACACAGGATTATTAGAATCCACTGGCAACTCCATTGAAATGTTTGTAATGGCTTTAAGATATTATGGGAGTTATAGATCTGTAGGACTGGCATTTTAATTCTTGAGGGCCCGTGCTTTTCTTGAAGTTATGAGTGCAGTTGTCACAGCACATTTACATAATGTAGTTTACTCCATTAATTCTGGTAACCAAGTACATATATTAACAGACCATATTTGGCTGTGTTTTATTTCTTACCTCCTTTGGAAGATGTATGCATTTCCACTGTATTATTACTGATAAAGTACAGCTGTTTAGTTTCAATCATGTAGTTATGGTAAGACAAACTATTAAATAAATATTAGACTGGAAGTTGTTGAATTAAAATTCCTCACAAAAGCTCCTCAGATTCTTTTTAATATTCTATAAAGAGTATAATTTACAATGTCATTCTATCCATTCTACAGCTTTCTTCTGACACTTCAACATTAGTAGCAGTTGGTGTATTTTCTTTCTTTGCTTTCTTTTTTTCTTAGATGTATAGTCACTCATTTTACTAATGTAATTGACAAGTACCCGTTGATGTGTGCTGCATTTTAATGATGATTTTTTGTTTTATCCAATACTAATTTTTAATAAAATTGTTTGCATCACATTTTAAGGACAGGTGTAAACTGTTGCTTTGGGTTTTAACGCCTTATATGGACCTGCGTAAGATTTGCACTCAAGCCATACTATATGTTTGTATGCATTTATGCACTTACATACATTTTTTACTTTACTTTAGGCTTACTGAATTGTAATTAGCTTCCCCTTCTGCTTCTTTCCTCTATATTGATATGTTAAAGTCCATGAGGCCCATATCTCTCTTGCATTTGCTCTTTCTAATAATGCAAGAGTGTATTTGAATGTCAACACAGTTTGAGCTTGGCCTGTATCAAACAGCAGTAGTCCATTGAACATGTTGCATCAGGGTAACAATGAAACCAGAAATAAATTGGATTTTAAAAAATAATAGTAATTTGATTGAAAACACTTCTACTGAAATATAATATTCGGAAAAAATCCTTCATAGGTGGTGCTTAGAGCAAATATTGGCTGGTGGGCTAATAATGTAACTTTTCTAAACAAGAAATTCAGTCATGCCCTCCACTGAATTATTGGTCTAGATGCTGTAAGAAACAGGAAACTGTTTACATTTTTTTAGGACTGGGTCTTTGTGGTAGTTAAATCACTGTGGCAATGAGAGCAACTTAGTGTGCAATCATGAGCCACATCATTGTACTCCACAAAGTAGCACTGAGTTTATTTTATTGATTCATTGCAGTTCTTCCCCCCCCCCTGCTCAAACTGCTGTTCCCCATCTCAATGTGTTTCATTTTACTTATGCATGGTACTTCACTGCCAAAGATGGCAATTTTTAGGATTTTGCCTGGGGTTGCAAACACTCGAATAGTATTGATAATATCACATCCACTGTTAACTCTTCATGCATAACTGCATGAAGACTTAACATAGACTTAACATGGACTGCTTCAATTTACAAGACATTTCATACACTATGGATTGATATAGTTTTCTTTTTTTTCCCCCATGTGTATTCTGCTGTTTCCTGGTATGTTTGCATTGGTCATAGACAAGATAAATTTTAGAAGTCTAAGTCATAATGTTCAGAGACTTATAGACATTATTAAGAACAGTAAGGAATTATGAGCATTTATAAACACAACAGGCCCAAATTAAGACCCTCAGTTTGGCAGCTGGAAGCTTGTTGGGGTTAATTACTACACACAAAGAGAAAACATACAAAGAACTATGCACCAAAATGTATTTTGCACCCTCAAGTTAAAGACACTGTCAATAACTACAGATAGTGGAGACTGAATTGAAGATTTTTATTGTGTTCACCTCTGTCTATAAGCTCACATATTTAATACCTGGATGCTTATTGAATGGCATGGGATACTCAAAGACAGACACATAACAAATCTAAGCTGAGCTGATGCTTTGAAGGCAAGGAAAATTAAAGGCATATCCTGCAGAACTAGGCTGATAATGGGCAGGGAAATATTTGCTTTTCTGTTTCACCTTTTATTTCTTTTCCCAGCTTTTCCATGAGGGTCAGAGAGTTAGACAACAACATGGTCATTCAGTAGTTCACAGATATTTTTTCTCTCTCTCTCACCTTGTCTAAGGCCAACAAGTGCAAGCATTTGCAGTAGTTCATACTGTGCTGGCATCATGGCTGTAATTGCACTAACCCAGAACACTGTTGCCATAAACATTTCTGTACTAACCTTAATAATTCTAATGCCTCGTGGAAGCAGTCTTGGTGCAGTTGCTTTGATGTAGTAGATATTGCCAGCGTAATTCACAATAATCTTGCAATCCTTACAAAGCCTGCTCTGTGCAATTTCTTTCTACTTCACATTATTTACTTGGTCTAAACTACTTGCTGTTTCATATAGTGATGAATACCAGTTCATTTAGTTCAAATAAAAGAATCTCTTCAGATACTGATTGCTGCTGTGACTAATCCCCACTTCATGAGTCCATCCTGGGATCTGTTGGGAAGTTTCCCCACAATGCAGTGCTACTGCATGACTGAACAAACTTCTGTGTTAATATAAAAAAATTACACCTATGCGCAGGCTTGCTGTGGATTTCTTACACTGTCACAAGTTTATACACTCTTTTAAACTACCCAGGTAGTAGTTTTCTCTCTTAAACTCTACAGGTATAAAAAGGACTTCTCTGTCAGAAACCGGAGCATTTGATGGAAAGAAGAGTGTGATCAAGAACCTCTGATGTCTCAGTTCCACTGTAATTTTTGTTTGCTTGCTTGCTTTTGTTATGAGTTTTTGCGACTGTAGCACTGCTTTGAAGTCCTGAGAGCAGGACACACAAATTATTTTCATATGATAGGGCACAGAAACAGTAGAGTAGCCCTTCTTGGGAAAGGAACAACTCAGTGTTGAGAAGGCTATTGGACGCTCTATCTCCACTGACCAACAGAGCTGCTAACAATGTCAGTATGCTGACATAGGAAACTTGACACTCGAAGTACAAGATACTTCCTTTAGGGTGCCGGCCTTTCTCTGCTGACGCGGTATACTTGATTTTTCATCATTCTTTTTAGGTCTTCTCATCTTGCTTTCTTATCCTTTGCCTCTTCATTGCCCAATTTTTTTCTTTTGTCTCTGTCGTGGTTCAAGCCAAGCCGGCAACTTGGAACCACGCAGCCGCTCGCTCACTGCCCCCCTTTTCCTTCCTCCCCCCGCTCCCGGAGGGAGGGGGAGGAGAATCGAAGGAATGTAACTCCCACGAGTTGAGATAACAGCTCGCCAGTAACTAAGGTATAAGACAAACCACTACTGCTACCAATAATAATGACAAGAGGAATAACAAGGGAAAAGGACACAACCGCTCACCCCCCGCCGACCGATACCCAGCCCGACCCGAGCCGCGATCTGGGCCTTCCGGGTAACTCCCCCCAGTTTATATACTGGGCATGACGTGCTGTGGTATGGAATACCCCTTTGGCCAGTTTGGGTCGGGTGTCCTGTCTCTGCTTCCTCCGGGCTTCCCCTCCTCTCTGGCCAAGCATGAGACTGAGAAAGTCCTTGGTCAGAGTAAACATTACTTAGCAACAACTAAAAACATCGGTGTTATCAGCGTTGTTCCCAGACTGAAAGTCAAAAACACAGCACTGCACCAGCTACTAAGAAGGAGAAAAAATGACTGCTGTAGCTGAACCCAGGACAGTCTCCATCTTCCATGTTCCTATTCTCCATCTCTGTGGTTCAGTCTTGTCAGCTTCATGGTTGACCCTACATTAAAATCACTCTTGGACTTAAAGTTGTTTTTATTAAAAGAAGCATCCCTATATTCTTTGTGTTTAACTGTACTTGGTAGTTGATAAAGATTTCAGAGACAGGATTGTCTTTCTGCATGCTTATATGGTTCCTACTATATCCGAGACCCTAAAGCCTAAGCAACAATAAAAAAACCTGTCCGTTTTTCACTGATGTGTCTCTTCTGCTTAAAAATTGTAAGTTCAAGCAATTAGAGACTCAGGTGACTTTTCATGTAACTACAGTTTTGTGACTAATCATGCTACCCTTTTTACTCCACTAAAACTTACACTTCAAAGAGCATATATGTATGCAAGAGTGAAAAATGTTTCTGGTTTTGTCTGCTTTTGTGTTCCTAACAGTTGCTTGTTAATATGACCATGTTTTGGGGAAAAATGGTGGCCTGTGGATGCAAACTGACCTTCAGCCAGAGCTGATATCAAGTAGTTTATAGTTTCTAACACTGTTTGCAGTATTAGAAAAGAGTATTGGTGAATGTGTGCTTGACTGGACTTCATGCTTCCGTGCATGTAGTAGTTGCACTGTTGCCCTAATAGTAAGAGAATTAATTAACACACAAATTGAACACTTTTTGTTATATTATCACAACTGTTTAGCCTTACTTGGCAAAAGTAGAAATGAAGGAATAAGTGTAAGAAAGAAAATAAAAAGCTTTCAATACCACCTAAGGGATGACTTGGCTAGCTGGACACATCCATGGGACAAGTCGGGATGCAGCTAAGGACATGGACAGGTAGATGAAGACACTTCAGGGGCCTCTCTCCAGTTCAGCATCTGGATCTGACTTTGAGAAGTGAACAAAGTCCTGCTGGGACACAGTTACTGGTGGGGTCCTTCAGCACTTCATGTGGGAACCCATGCAGTTTCTTAATAACCTAGGAGCTAGGACAGAGTGTACCCTTAGCAGGTTTGCAGATCATACCATATTGGGTGGAAGTGGCTTTTTCACTGGAGGGCAGGCTGTTATTCAGAAGGATGTTAATAGGTTGGAGAAACCTGGAGAAACCATCAGGAATCTCATGAAGTTCAGTACAGGTGAATGTAGGCTCCTGGTCCTGGTCTGGGAGGATATTCTCTTTTCACTCAGGCTTGGCATCAATTGGTTGAAAAGCAGCTTTGTGAAAAAGGACCTGAGGGCCTCAGGAGATAACAGAGGGAACATGAATAAGCAGTGAGAAGCAGTTTCAGTGAAGAAGACCAACTGTATACTGGACAGTGATGATGTGAATATAGGAAGGAAGTGATTGTTAATGAGGTAGGTGTCAGTCTCTTTTCCCAAGGAACAAATGATGGGACAAGAGAAAATGACCTCAATTCGAGCCAGGGAAGGTTTAGAAAAAGTTATTCACTGAAAGGATTGTCAAGCACTGAGAAACAGGCTACCCAGGGAAGTGGTTGAGTCACCGTCCCTGGAGGAATTTAAGAGATGTGTAGATGTGGTTTTTAGGGATATGGTTTAGTGGTGGACTTGGTGGTGTTAATGGTTGAACTTGACAATCTAAAAGGTCTTTTCTAACCTGAATGATTCTATGATTCTATGATTCTTCTCTATTTAGCACTTGCAAGACTTCGTATGAAGGACTCTGTTCATTTTTGAGCTTCCCAGTGCAAAACAGGTATTGACATGCTGCAGTCTTGTGATGGTTTAAGTCCAGCTGGTAACTCAAAACCACTCAGCTGCTCACTCATTCCCTACCCTTCTTCCTCCCCCCACTCCCAGAGGGGTGGGGAGGATAATCGGAATAATGTAACTCTCATGGGTTGAGATAAGAACAGTCCAGTAACTAAGGTATAACACAAACCTATTACTGCTACCACCAATAATGATAATGATAAGGGAAATAACAAGGGGAGAGAATACAATTGTTCACCAGCCGCTGACCGATACCCAGCCTGACCTGAGCAGCGATCTGGGCCTTCTGGGTAACTCCCCCCCAGTTTCTATACTGGCCATGACGTGCTGTGGTATGGAATACCCCTCTGGCCAGTTTGGGTCAGGTGTCCTGCCTCTGCTTCCTCCCGGCTTCCCCTCCTCCCTGGCAGAGCATGAAACTGAGAAAGTTCTTGGTCAGAGTAAACGTTACTTAGCAACAACTAAAAACATCGGTGTTATCAGTGATGTTCCCAGGCTGAAAGTCAAAAACACAGCACTGAGCCTAGAGCATATGATGAGGAGATTGGGAAAATTGTGCTTGTTAGCCAAGAAGAACAGCCTAATGGTAGATCTTGTTGTTATCTTCAGGTACTCTTTGGTAAAGTGTGTAATCAAGATGGATACACTCTTCTTAGAGTGGCAGGATAAGAAGCAGAAGACACAGGCTGTTATATGGCAAATTTTGATTAGATATATAAAAAACAGGAGGGGGAGGGGCAAAAGAAAAATAAGCCAAAAGTGTCCAGGCTGTCTATGGACTCACTGTCCTTGAAGATAGTAAAAAATGAACTGGACAAGGCCCAGAGAATTCTGACACAGTTTGACTCACTTTGAGAGGAGGGTGGAACTAGGTGGCCTCCTGAGATCTTTTCCAACCAAAACTATTTTACGATTTTGTAGTAGTTGAACTCCTAGCAATGTGAGAGTGGTGTTAAGCTCCTTGCCCATGTTACAGGGCGATCTGTGGCAGTCTATAAAATATGTGGCTAAAATGTACGTGGCTGTAATTTGTCTACAGATTGACTACAGGTATATTTATTTCACAGCCTTGAACTCTCATCAGAATGCACTGTGTAACAGCAGCTATGCTTCTATCATCTCTTATGGGTGTATAGTACAGCTTATATACAGCCATGATAGCTAATATGTTGCTGCCTGATATAGTGAACAAGCCATATAAGTAAGCTAGAGAGATCGGACAAGCACTTTGCCATCTTTCAGAAGGCCATTTCTGT
>NW_009912016.1:7493-31741 GCF_000696875.1 Nestor notabilis
GGAGAAAGGAGAGAGACCTGAAGAATAGTCACCATCCCGTTAGTTAACTGGCTTTCCAACATGCTTTAGTGGTCTGCTCCAGGGGACACACAAGAAGTAGACTTGCATATAAATGTGCAGGACACCACTGTGAGAAAGCAGAGCCACCAGTTATTATCATGTATTATACTTCTCAGGATAATTCTCTGAGTACACAAGTGAGAGTATTTCCTAGCTGAAGAGCTTTTGGCTGGCCAGGCTACTATGATTCAGCTTTCTTGGCTTGTGATGTCCCAGGAGAGCCTCTTGGCCCATTCCAAAATTAAGATCCTTTGTCATTTGTTACAAAATAACAAAAAGCAAGGACACTGAATGTAAAGTACATAGACAGGGGAGCAGGAAAATTTAAATGGGTTTTGTGGTGTTGAAATGGAAGTGTTCTCTGACCTTTCTTAATCCTCCTTATTGTTTATGAAAGAACAAGTACTGCTAAATAAAAGAGATATTCTTACTTGTGGAATTAACTGTAATTACATGCCATTCTGTAATATTTCCTAATTTTGTAATTGCTTAAAATATTGATATTTAGTGAACATAATTTACAGTAATTCCTTTATTCTTTCTTTGCCTAACAAATAATCATCTTTGTAATAGGTAATAGAATTTTGAACCAAACAAAACTGTACATGTAAGTGTTCAAAACATTTCTATTTGTCTTTTGTTTCAGTAGGAATCCAAAACAAAGTTAATCTGATCAACAGAGATCAATAGAAAAGTGAGTGAAGATTTGTATTTCTTTGAAGCCAGTGAAGGCAGTGATATAATCCTCCTAAACAATGAAGGCCTTTAATTCAGAGTCTTGAACACTGAAAGGCATTGTGAAGTGGGATTTGCAGTGTTTCTGGTTTTAATTTAAACTGTACAAGCAGGTGCAGTAATAGGAGGTGAATTACTATTACATTGTTGCAGTAGTATAAGACAAAACCCACAGAAAAGTCCTAGACCTGAGTTATTAATGACTGGAATAGTAAAAAGTCTTAGAAGGGTTTCCTTCTGTCTTAGCCTTCATGTGCCCACACCCAGTTTTTTGATGTATCCATCTTCTTTCTTTCTTTCTTTGTGATTGCCTTAGGTCTGAAGGACAACTACTTATTTGGACTCCTGTACCCATGTGGGCTGGCTACCTCTGGAAGCAACACAGCTAGTTCTTCAGCCTCCTGCTACTTGATGACCTCATGTGAAATTAGTAGACTGAGCTGCAGAGGGCCTTTCTGTGAATTTTTGGGGCTGAGAAATGCATAAGACAATGTGGGACAGGTTCACCATCATGAGTCACAGGTGGTTGGTTCATCAGGTGGGTAACACCAGCCAGCTGGGCAGCATTTATCAGCCAGGACTCTGTCTCATACTTCCCAAATGGGAGGAGCAGGGCAGCCCCAGGCATGGTAGTGGGGGTCAACTGAGAATACTTGGTAATGAGGCAAGTCCATGGAATATAAGTTGGCAAAGCAGGATCAGGTCTGGTGGCAACAGCCAGGGTCCTACCTGGTCCAGTGACCACCAGACAGGTGTCTGCAGTGAGGTAGCAGGTCTGAGGTCAGGCTGGGAAATCAGCCCATGGGTCAGGGTCCAGCCCAGCAGAGTGCATGGCCAGGTATGGCAGTGAGGGACTTGGAGACAGGCACACCTACAACATAGCTCAGACAGAGACTGATGGTCCCAGGCTGAGCAGAAACGGGGCTGTGGGTAGGGGGGGAAGAAGAGTGGAGGTGAGGCACCCAGCCAGGGCTATTAAAGCCTATATGTGGGGCCTTGATAAGCATATGGGAGAGGGGCTGACCAGTAATCTGAGATCAGGAGTAGTAGTAGAATTTTTGCTGGAAGGTGCAGTATTGGACAAGACAGGATACAAAGAGGGGCCCTCCAGCTTGTGTTAAGGCACCAAACCAGGTTTTTTGCCAATGTAGAGCACAAAGGACTCCGATTACGCTGAAGCTGATGGCAGTGCTTTTATGGACATCGAGAGGAGGCTGGTTTTACTCTCTATATTTCCATCTACAGCCCAGGCTTGTGAAAACACAATATGCAGTAGAACACCTGTTGTCAGTCATCATTAATTTGTTCAGGGTGAAAAGAGTGATTTCATAGTATTCTTTTCCTGACTTCTTTCTCTTCCTCTGATTCCCTTACTTTATGTTCATTTAGCGTCTTGTTGGAAAAGAAAATATTAGTATTAAATAATTATATTCAATATTTTTGGTTCCATATCTCTTACAGAAGGAATTGGGGATTAGTTGATTGTCCTTTGAGTTTTGTTTTTTCACTTTTTTGACAGTCTTTCCTTTTCTTGTAATGTGAGAGGAAGTTAAACTTTTGAACCTTGGGTTAAAATGTTTGTCTTGGCCCAAGGCTGAACTTACTGATTTCGCTGGTTTATGCTTTTGTTTATAAAACATACAAAGGCAAAATCAGGCTTACTGTGGGTTCACAACTTCAATAATGATGACTGCAATCACTGTGAGGACCATTTCAAATGTATTTAGTTCTCACGTTGTCTTTGGAGTTTTCTGTCTACCTGTAAGAAAAAAATACTGTCCTTCAACCCACTGACCTCCAGGAACTTAGAGACCCACAACCATCAAAGCTGTCGCAAAAGATTGGTTTCATGGCACTGGAGGGAGAGGCATGATGCCAGACTGTTGTTCTTATCTCCAAATAACATCTCCCTGAATAGGGTCCTCTTTGTTTCAGGAGCCATGGGTGTGTTTTACATGCACCGTTCATTTATTTTTTCAGTTGCATGTTCAGAGATAATAAGGGTTGCACTAATTGCCTAAATAAGATTTGGAATTTAAGAAATTGTGATGTTCAATAACAATTTTCTTTGACAAAACCAACATAGGTAGTGCTGTCCTGGTCTGATAGCACTGGGAACTAAAGCTGATTCAGAAGCGCAAGAATGAGATTCTAAGAGCATAAAAATGTGTTATCTATCACTATTTCAGTGCCACTGACTTGTTATTTTTATTGTTCTTCAGAATAATGGGATTTATTAAAGCAATTTATCCTCAAGTCACATAATACAGACTGTGCATGAAGAATGAAGAGGATTCTAAATAGCAAAACATAAAAAAGCACCTTAAATTTAACAGAAATCTACAGCAAGGAGACCTACACTTCAAAAGCTATCCGATTTCTAGCTGGAGCAAGCAGAAAAAAAGTACATATGGAAAAGAAAAAGTTCAGTTATTAAAACCACTCAAATTGCGATATTCAGATAGTTACTGATGTGCTCAAATGAAAGAAGATGATTGTATGTATGAAAGGTTTCCAGCAGCTGTCTTTGGAATCAAATAAAGAATTAGATAAACATCCTGGCAGCTATGCATCTGGGATATATACACCAACACTCAATATTCACAAATCACTAAATGGTTGTTGGACACCTGAAATTCTATTGATTACTAAAGCTCAATAATGTCTGAAAGACTTGTTCAAAAGAGCAGGCAAGCAAACAAGCAATTACATGGTATTGGGACTCTTAGCATATACAAAATTCACTACAATAAGGGCAAACATTCTGACCAGATAAATAACCTTAGTTCAATATGGCAGTAGCCATAACAGGAAACCTTTCAAATGTCGATTACATAAAATTAAGGATGATACAGGGAAAAGAGTACTGTAAATCAGACAGCAGGAAATTTCAAGGATCACAAATTCTTGCCTAATGTAAATTACAGCAATAAATTCTAGCACGGATTGTTTCTTTTATAACAATGGTTACCAAGAAAATAGAAAATGTGAGCTAAAGTTCCAGGACATTTAAATCAGGGTAGTCCCTAGAAGTTTAATTGTTTTATTTAGTTTCCAGCTTGCTGAAAAATGAACACAAGCAATAGATAAAATATTTGACTATATAAGTTAATGTCTGCTTAGATTCTGTATTAATTCAGTAAATAACAGCCTTAATGTAGTTATTATGGTAACTGGAAATAAATAGCTAACCTTATTCCTTCTCTCATACATGGACCTTGTGACATGCATTCATGTATCAAGAATTCCATTAGACACTGTGGAAAGATACTAGTATAAAACTGGCATGAGTCAGTTTCAGTGCTTGGTAGAGGTTTTTGTCCCCTGGATCTTCTCATTATCACAAAACACTCGAAGAACAACTGCCTGAAAGATGAGAATATTAATTAAAAAAAAAAAAATCTTTTAAGATTGACTCCAGGAGTGCTGTGCCTTGCTTTTCACTCACTGGAGTTATTAGTCATCTCTCAGATGGCTTAACAGGGATGGACACTGTACTCTAACCCTGGTCTCTGATTGTGGGGATGTCCTTACGTTGTAATTAGAGGAAAGATACTGCCTCAGAGAAAATTGTAATATAAACATGAACTGCTCTGGCTAGTATTAATCTATTTTGATATGAAGTGATCTGGCATCATAGGAAGGCAAAGGAGATTTTCTTCCTGTGGTTTACAAACAAAAGAAGAGCACTGCAAGACTACAGAAAAACACAACTCCAACAATACTTATAATTTGCCTGGGGGTGATGCCACAGTACCTCAAGGCAAACTCGTGCAATGCAAAATACCACTAGTGAATTTCAGTTCTATGTAGAAGGCAAGTCATAATGAACATTGACTAGTCATTGTGCCATTATGACTAGTTAAGTGCCAAAGCAATGTTCTGCATGAAGTAACACAGGTTCCCGTATATTTCTGGTCAAATACTCCCAAAAGAAAAATTCTTGTATTGCATGCAGCATGTTCCTGTCCTTTGAGAGTAGCCCAAATTTCACAGCCCTTAAACTATACAAAAGGTCCTGTTCAAAAAAAGAACTTCAACTTTATATCCAACTATATGAGTGTAAACAGTTTCTGCTATTTCCCCACGGAATTGTATTGGTTTGGGACCAGTCTGTGACTACTCTGTTAAAGAGGAATGAGAATAACAAGTGAACAACTACACAGTGTCATCTGACACCACTGACTGTGTGATATACCTGATTAACTGTGAACATAGATTATACAGAGATGATGCCCCTGAATTGTTCTGCAGTTCTTCAGAAAACCGCAAGTGAAGATTTGGACCCATTATTTATTGGCCTTGCATGCAAGATACTCTATTATATATCTTATTCAACGCACTTTGGAGCTTCAGCTAAAGTGGAGCCATTCCTGGAATAAGATAGAAATTTTAGTAGTAGCTCTAATGCCTTTGCAGTGAGGCCAGAAGGAAGTATAACTTCTACAACTCATGGAATTGGTTGTACTAGAACTTGTTGCTGAGCAGTGGTGTAAGAAGTAATCTCTCAGAAGACCTGGAGTTGTAGCTTTCAATACATCTGTTTAGATGATGGCAACATTGTCTGACACTAAGGGCACATAAAAACCTTATCTCTCATTTTCCTTTTATGTGGTTGGAGCTAACAAAAGTATTAGGAAGTAAGCAGTTTCTTTGCAGAGAGTTCGTTGTTTAGGTCCACGACATCAATAAGAAATGAGGTATTAAAATATATTAAAGGATAAATATGTCAATTTTCCTCTCTTTTTTCCAGTGTGCTTTGCTTCATTGTGTCTGTCATTCAGGCAGCAAAGACTTCATAGTTTAGAAGGTGTTTTTTTGTATTGTCAGTGTCAAAGAAATAGTAAGGTATGAGCACAGAGATTAAATTAATATGAAATTTTAAATATTGCATTTAGGATGGTGGAACTGTACCACATTCTTCAATAAATTAGTTATTTATATTCCATTTACCTATTACAATTCCAGGAATGCATTTCCACTAAGTCTTGTATTTTTCTATCAAACACTTCAAACCAGGGCCTTGACAAAAGAGAAATAAGTATTGCACTGCTGGATAGTCTCCTTTTTTCACAAACCAAGGAATTATATTTCTAACAAGTCCTCAAGTGAACTTGTGATACTGAATTCTGATGGCTACCCTCGAATCCTGTGTCTTCACCAAGGAACTGTGGAGAAAAATGGAAACGTACTCCTCAATCCCTCTGTGACTGAGCCCTGTGTCTGGGTTCCCAGTTCTCACTTGCAGATGCTGGCAAGGTTCAGCCTTCTTCCTATGTGGTTTTTGGGGTTTTTTTAGCAGACAAAGCTGATCTGCTCTCTACTACAAATAGCTGCAGATGGTAATAATAGCACCGGTAAGCAACCAGATGAATGCCAAACCTTCCCTGAAATGCCCCAGCCTCTGCTGATGAGGAGGCTTGCATGCAGCACCATCTGTCAAGGGTGTTCATTTATCATTAACCAACTGGGGAGACAACATGAGCTCAAGTGCCACCAGGAAAGAGACAACAGCTCTGGTTTAAATGCAGTACATTTGTTTCAAGGAAAAACTGAGAGCAGAAAGTAGGACTAAATGTATTAAATAAATAATTTGCTCTGAGTCAGATTCTGCTGTGTTTACTCACACAGAAAAGTACTTTATTTAGCAGCTGAATGAGCATTTCACATGGAGTGAAATATCGGAATCAAGAGAAGAAATCAGAAATTTGCACTGTGTGGTGGGAAATACCAGAAACTGCTTACCCATAGGAGAGTGTGGTTGGAAGTCTTCCAGTAACAGTGGGTAGGTCACTTCATCTTAGTGTAGTCTATGCAGAAGGAGTGTCTGGAGAGTTTAGTACCAAATTCTTAGAAGTTCTCTGTTGCCTCTATTCAAACAATGATTTTCAGAGGCTTACATCTCAGCCAAGCTTTAATAAATTTTTAAAGGGACAGCAGGTTCCAGACTGGTCACTTACTACCTTCCTGCTTCCTGCCTCAAGCACATTTGAGGATCCTGTAAGAGTTGACAACAAGCAATCAGCAAGAAGAAGTGCAGATAATAAATACAAATGCAGGATAACGTGGGTATAGGACATCCCAGGATGTCCCCAGTCCAACTTCCTGCTCAGAGCAAGGTCAGCTAAGGGAGCAAATCAGGCTGCACAAGGATTTATCACACTGGGCCTTGAAAAATTCCAAAGACAGAGACTGAACAGCCTTTAAGGGCAATCTGCTCCACAGCTTGACTCTTCGAAGATGATAAGTTTTCCTGATACCAGATCCAAGATGGCATATTTTTTGTGTCTTTTGTCCTCTTGAACAACTGAACAGCTTCAAATGCAACTATTCTTTGTGTGAAAGATGTGTTAGTTTTCTATACCTTGTTTTGTGTAAGATTTGTTTTGGAGGGCATTTTCCAAAAATATCTATTAGTCTGGGTCTGATAAATTAAGTAAATGGATATTTAGACACATAGGACCTTTGGGTAAATCTAGGTTAAGATGGAGGTAGCAGAGATTCTGAGGATCTTGACTCTGGAGGACGTAGTCAAAATCTGCAGTAGGTGTCCCAGGGCTTTTGCATCTCCTTTCCTGTTCTTAGGCAAGTAAGACTTATTCTTAGTAAGAACATTCACAAGTTTTGAGGGCTGGCACTCTTAAAAGCATGTTTGTGATACGAACAAAGAGAGTTTTAGAAGTGTTGATAGCTTGTGTATTTTCAGTTTTGTGATGGGAATCACATTAATGAGAACATCTGGCTCAGAATGTTAATGCTTATACTCATATGAGAAAACAAGTAGACAAACTGATAACAGCATCACATTCATGTAGCTGATCTTTTTTACTTTTACACAATGTACTATTTCTGGGGAAAACAACAGCAACAGCTATAAAACTTCCTCTGGACAGTTAATTAATAAATCTATATCAATTAACTTTGAACCACTGTTAACTACAAAACTAGAAATTTAAATCAGTCATGAATTCAACTGTATATTTCATCCTCACCAGCCTCCTTGTGACAAGCAATTTCTAAGGACTGCTAACAAGGGATGATAATGAAGGGTTGAAAATATTATATGGCACATGAACTCTAGTTCGTTGTTGCTACTGAACAAAGCATGAAGGATAGAATTCATGAAATTGTGAATGAAAGCATTTTAGATTCTCTTATAGCAACCATCATGTCTTCCTTTGTACTTCCCCTCACTGTCAAATCCCTTCACAACCGGTCCTGTACACATTCTTCAGGGAAAATTGCACTCAAACACTTTTCAGTTAGAAAACGTGGTGTACCAAGTACTTTGAAAGCAGACAGTTAATCTGACCCATCAGTCCCTGACAGGCAGCCACGACTTGGCCATTCACACATAAATGACTCTGGATGCATCTGGGTTGGCGGTACAAGCAGAGGTAGGCACGGAATAGTGGAAGAGTAAAAAGTGTTGTGGGGAAGTTACCTGGAGGGGAATATAGCACATCAAATGAGCTATTACTGTATGGATGAATTATACTGGAAGTAGAGGACATAGGTGATCTGAAATTATGTGGTTATGGATAAGGGGGATAGAAGATATGGGGACATGCTGCCAATGTGTGCTAGAGGATAAATTGCCTTTACCGACACACTTGCAGATCTGGGCTGGGCAGCACTAGTCCCGTCTACCCTGTGAAGGGTAGGGAGAAGAATATCTGTAAACTCCAGGATACAGAGCGTTATTGGACAGTAAACTGATAAGAAATACTACTTCTACTGTAGCCCTAACAAACCCTTTTCACATTGTCTGCCATACTACAAAGCAGCTACAAATGACTTTACTTGCCTTTCCCCAAACTTTCGTTCCAATTCACTTACCAACAGTATTTAAAAACCCTTAAAAAAGGGTTTTATGGTTGAAGTGATAATGTTGACTGTGGTTCATGGTATTTCTTTACAAAGGCTCTAGGTTCAGGAATATATAAAATATGGTTCTTTTCTTTGTCAGCTAGGAAGCATATGGCTCTCAGATGTGAAATTCAGACCCAGTCCTGAATTCCCTTTTGGATCAGAATTTGAGCAGTATCAGTGGGATTTTGGTAATGCAAGGATTGTTAATTTACCCTCTGGATGTCTGGGCTGGCATCTTCTGAAATGTTTATTTGGGATATAAGTTCCATAAACAAGTTTATAGTATTTCCCCCTTACTGTATCTATCAAATACTTTTTTTCCTGTGTGAAAGAAAAAGCAATCAGAAAATCACAAGCAATTAACATATTGTTAAAGTCTCAATTCTGAAAGTGGAAATAAAACATGAAAGCTCACCCCCAGAGCATCAAAACCACCTGTAAATACCTACACATTTAATTTCTGAAACTTTTGTTGTTTTTCAAGTAGGAAGAATATCTCACTTGCTCCGATTGTCATAAATTTTAAGACACAGCCCCATCATAATGCAGCTTCCTAAATCCTGGTCTTCTCTCCAATATTTTTCTCTCTTGCTAGCCTAAGTTACAATGGATTTTGAGACAGAAAGCCAGTAACAGACAACTGTCTTTCTGTAAAATATAGTGATGTTATTCTGTACAAATGGAATGAACCTCATTTTTTCATTTCAGATCAAAGTAGAAATCTTTTGAAGTTTAGCTATTTGATAAAAAAAGGGCTTTATAACAAGCAGATATAGAAGTTAATAGGACATAGAGACATTTTATTAAATTGCAAACCATTATTAATATTGCAGTTTTAACTTGAAAGAAATATGTGAAATGACACCGGAAATTAATTAGATTATTTCATCATTCTTTTACATTATAAACTTTGATACACTTGCATAGATATATAGGTACATTGATAAAAAGACACAAAGACAAACAGAATTTTAATGAGTGGGGAGCTTTTATCTACTATCACTTTGTGACTTAATTTTTTCTGTTTATACTGCCTATTGATTCCAGTTGAAACCTGCTGTTTTAATGTTGTTATTGATATTCTCTCTGGGTTTTCTTCTAATTCTGGCATTGATATTACCTTGATCGGATTTAGTTTATTTGAATTGCCTGTAGGTTTCAGTCTCCGGAGTTTTTCACTGCTTATAGACATGCAAAGATAAAACCTCTCTTTTTATCTAAAAATCCTTGAGAGACTCTGAAAGATACAGCCGTTTTCTGAGAACATTAAAAAGAAAGAGACAACAATCAAAAGGAATATACTTCTCACCCAGCCTATTCAAGACATCGTTTCCATACACCCTGCATATTCTCTGACATGCACAGACTTCTCATCTAGTCAGTTCCATTTTACATTTGGAAACGATGTGTTTGTCATAAAGTCATAAATGGTTCCAGGTCTGTGTCACAGGCTGCACTTTCACTAGACTGTCTCTGGTCCTGGCTAATTTAGGAAGTGGACCTGTATAGTGCTCCATGTTTATTTTTGCACCCTGGTGCAGAAGTAGGCTTTAGCACCTTCCTCGAATGTGAAAGAAAATCTCCCTTCCCAGTGAAAGAATTTTGTGTGTGAGGGTGGGTGTGGTAAATGAGGGAAAGCTATGTGTTCAGGCTTGAGGTGATTTCTGTACACTGTTCATCTAAACTGCTATTTGATAGATGCCCCATCCCTGGAAACACTCAAGGTCAGGTTGGACAGTGCTCTGAGCAGCCTGAGCTGGTTGAAGATGTTCCTGCTCACTGGGGTGGGGGGGGTGGGGGTTGGACTTGATGACCTTTAGAGGTCCCATTCAACCCAAGCTGTTGATTGATTCTGTGTTTTATGCAATTAGTCTGGGAATCTTAGAAAGAAATAAGAAAAAGAATACTTCAATTAAAAAAAAAAAAAATTCTAACCAGTTTTACTTTTCAAATTGTAAAACACAAAAGGAAAACTGCTCCTACCTCACCTTCCTGTGTTTTTAGATCTGTCTTTGTTTGCTTTTTCTTTTCTTTTCTTTTCTTTTCTTTTCTTTTCTTTTCTTTTCTTTTCTTTTCTTTTCTTTTCTTTTCTTTTCTTTTCTCTTTTCTTTTCTTTTCTTTTCTTTTCTTTTCTTTTCTTTTCTTTTCCTTTCCTTTCCTTTCCTTTCCTTTCCTTTCCTTTTCTTTTCTTTTTCCTTTTCTTTTCTTTTCTTTTTCCTTTTCTTTTCTTTTCTTTTCTTTTCTTTTCTTTTCTTTTCTTTTCTTTTCCTTTCCTTTCCTTTCCTTTCCTTTCCTTTCCTTTCCTTTTCTTCTCTTTTCTTCTCTTTTCTTCTCTTTTCTTTTCTTTTCTTCTCTTTTCTTCTCTTTTCTTCTCTTTTCTTCTCTTTTCTTCTCTTTTCTTTTTGCTTTTCTTTTCTTTTCTTTTTCTCTTTTCTTTTCTTTTCTTCTCTTTTCTTCTCTTTTCTTTTTTCTTTTCTTTTCTCTTTTCTTTTCTCTTTTCTTTTCTCTTTTCTTTTTTCTTTTTTCTTTTCTTTTTTCTTTTCTTTTCCTTTTCTTCCTTTCATTTTGTCTTGAGTTCAATCTTCATTCTCTTTTTGTTTAATTTTGTTTTGTTTTGTTTTCCTCTCCTGCTTTCTTCTTTTTGTAGGTCTACAGTTTATTTTCTTCTCTTTGTTCTGACTCCTTTGTCATCTAACAGTATGCATTTTTGGAAATAATTATTTTGCAGGAAATAATGAACTTTTTCAAGTCTGTAATTAAAGCCAGGTGACGACTATGAATATGTGTGTAAACATGTGCTCTATTGGCACGTGATTTATTTCCTCTATCCAGCTGCCACAGGCCAGTTATATTAACAATTTGACATACTATAGAATTCTTTAAGATCTAACAGTCAGCTTGTGCAATACAGGGTATTTATAGACAGGAAGAAGGCTGAGAATTGTTCTCATGGTTTAACACTGAATCATCCTGGTATCACTGTAAATTTAATTTTTAATAACATTAATAGGGAATGGAAATAGAAAAGTTAATTGGAGATAGTAGCAAAAAAAAGAAATTTCTCTAAAGTAGTGAATGGTGGACTGTGATGGGCTATTGGAAACCACCACAGAGGGAAGGGAACCATTTTTTGCCTTTTACTACAGTCTTCTCTACAGATCACCTGCATGGCACCATCAGCACCGCTGTCTACAGCCCATATGGAATGTAATGTTAAGAGTTACTGTGCTTCTGACAGCAGAAATGAAAATGGGTTTCATGAGTACCTGTCAGGCCTGTGGGGGGAATGACAGGGCAGGAGAGGTTTCTCACCTGGGAAACCTGAACCACAGGCCCTCAAATCTTACAAACACTCTACCTCCTGCTCATATCTCCAAACAATTTTTCTTCAAAATCCTCCAGTGCCTTGCAGCCCAGAGTCCTGACCTGCTCTCCTTTCCATCCCCAAATCACTTCTCTCATGTTTTCAGAGTAATCCTTATCCTTATTCATCCTAGGACTCTGGTTCTTCTTCTAAACTTTCTTAATCTTTCTCCTGCAAATCTCTTCCTAGTTTCTGCCTCAGTCACTGGATCATTATGACTCTTCTCATGCTGGATTTCTCCCATCCTTCAGCCCACTGTCAGACACACGCACCAAACTCATGTTGCTGAAGATGTAGCTGAACTTCTTCCTACAAAGTTACACAGTCACCCTGGGAGCTGTTTAGCTCAGGGAACCGTTTAGCTCAGGGAACCTATATTCTTTAACATTTTCTATGAACCTGCAGTTTTGCTGCTAAACCACCTTATGCATTTGATATCAGCCTCCACTATTGCATTCCTCTTGGTCACTGCAAATGGCAGTGGCATTTTGACCTTTTTTACCTTGTTTGGTTTTTTTCTTTCCTTTTTTTCTTTTTTTTTTTTTTTTTCCCCTTCTCTGGAAAAGATTACTGCTGGCTCATTTTCTCATCAAAAGACTAGTAGCAAAGTAGGGTAAGTATCTTAGTTTTCCTATGCATGATAGACTTGTGGCTAGTGCATTTCCTGGAGTGAAACATCTCAGGTTTCTTATAAAAGAACAAGGCTTACAGGACTACCAGTGGGGTGGAGAGAGGTGATGGCCTTTGTGATATGTTTAGCTCTACTGTAGCTCTTTGTTCTTCATTCTGTGCCACTCTTCTCTATAGAAGGGAGATGTAGGGAGGTGCTCATTTTCGCTGGTGTGTTGGAACACCAAGAACTTGTATTATGTGGAAACTCCTGTCTCCAGCCATTCCCTGTGAATCTGCATTATTTACTTGCTCATCTCTGTTTCACTGTAATTTCAAAAGTTAATTGTCAGCTTCCTAATAGGTAAACAGTTAATCTTAGGTTGGCAGGCGTTGAATCAACTCATCTCAGACTCTAGAGCACTAAATTGGTCTGCTGCAGATTGTTTGGCAATATTTATTTGCTGACTGAGAGTTAAATATTTAATTGTTGGATTCACTAACAATTAAGTGTATCACAAAAAATGTTGAATAGCTTTTAATTTTCACATCAATTGACTTTCATTTTCATCTGTATTCTGCTTCTTAAGAAAAGTTTGAAGCTTCAAATGTATGAAAACCAAGACAAGAAGGCAGAGGTCTAGCAGGTAGAAAGAGTAAAGACAGCATTCTGGGGAGAAACAAAAAACCAATTTTAGAATATTCTTTATCGAGAACCTGTCATGGAAAGAAGATGTAATAACCTTTATATTTCCTGTAGTCAGTGAACAGGCTCAAAACCCGTTGGTTAAACTGTGTATCATATAAATTTTTTAATGGTTAATCAATATATTCAATCTACTATCACTAGCACTTTTTCTGTTAGTTCAATTGAAGAGATCTATGTTGTGGTTCCAAAAGTCCAAATCCTAATAGTGGCCTAAATATTAATGTTAATATAGGTTCAAACAGCAGATATTTTGTTACTACAATCCTTAAAAATCTGTATAAAAAGAGCATTGACATTGTAAAGACAGAAATACAGATACTTGAAACCACTGAGTCTAAATACATGCACTTGCTCCTACTTTTGTCCTTTTTCTATAACTATTATGCTGTAGTCTTTAATGACAAGGTCAGGCACAGGAGAAGCAATATAGGGCAGAGCTGTGTGACCCATTCCTCACTGAATGCCAAAGATGTCTACTGTAAGGGTGAACCAGATTTGTGTGCCTGTTGTCTGTAGCACCTGTGCCTCACATATTGCAGAATGAGATAATGAAATAATGAAAGAGAAAAGAAGAAAGAAAAGAAAAGAGAAAAAGAAAAGGAAAAAGAAAAGAAAAAGAAAAGGAAAAAGAAAAGAGAAAAGAGAAAAAAGAAAAAATAATGTAAATATCTCAAGCAAGCTTATTGGTTCATTTCGACTATTTTTGCCTGAAATACTCCACTTGTAAAAGCATAATGCTTTTTCTCTTTTCATACAGATATTCTGAAGAAGTGTAACTAATTACTGTTCATGAACACAGCTATGCTCACAAAGGAAGAATTTGTTCTGTATATAGTTTGTATTTGATTGCTTTTGCTAATATCATGCATGGAGCTGAGCACTGAGAAATGGATTAATTCAACATGACTATATCAATATAAAAGTTAGGCATATAGTCTAAATTCATGTCAGCACAGTGGTCAAATGATTCATCCTATTCCAAACAGACACTCAAACAGAACAAATCACCCTCTGTAGCTGCGGGACTGTCTGCCATAGATTACTGAGGAAGCAGAGATGACTAGTTCAGACCAGATACCCAAGTTCAGGAGCCTGTGGTGTGAGTGAGGGTCAGTAACCACTGTGAATGAGTACCCATTATTTGGGAACTAGACAAACTGATTTTGGCTAAAACATTTCAAATTAATGTTTGGTGGAGTTGTAGGCAATTTAAGAAAAGGCCTTGTGTTGTGCTGGGTTATATAGCTGGAGGAATTCCTCTCTGATGCAGTTACAAAGCAAGGAATGAAAAGGCAGAAATAAACAAATGGAATTTCAGTAATGTAGAACTTCTGTAAACAAGATCAAAGTGTTCCAGGTGTTTTACTGTGATGATGCAATGGGTATCTTAGGCCTACAGTCTAAAACCACAAATCGTCATATATTTTTACACCATTAGGAATGATAGGTTTATATTATTTTCTGATGTTAAAGCATATTAAAAAATCAGTGTATTAGCTACTGTGTATCATTACACAATGTATGTTACATATAGACTGAATATCATGTCTAATGATAGAGAAAGTCTGTTTGTGTCTAATAGTGTTCCCTGGAGAAATTGTTGAGGAGCTGTTCATCCTTGTGGAAAGATTATTCTGATATCAGTGAGACTTATCTGCTGTGTAAGTACCAGTTGAGTTGTAAAGCTTCTCTAGGGCATTTTATCAGGTGTTCTTATTCAGTGACAATGGTCTCTATGAGAAGAGAAAAGAGCAGAGAAAGAAGCCTTGGTTCTTCCAGTTAAAATAAACAGATCTGGTAAATTTTATAATTATTGTTTTTTCCAATATTTTTTGTGTGATGCAAAGATATCCACCCCTCTTCTTTGCTGTTGCACAGGTATTGAAACGTACAGCATTTCTGTTTTACTTAGTTTGCTCTCTCCATTAATGCTGAATCTTACTTCAGAAGAAAGAAAAAAAAGATGTGCTAAGAAGGATCTCCATTTAAAGAACTAGTTTTCTTGTGCTTATGCCAACAATTTCATCTTGGAAGTTTTTCAGATTCTGTCCTCAGACAGATTTATAGATGGGCTATTCACAT
The DNA here is from genome assembly GCF_000696875.1 of Nestor notabilis. Classification (NCBI taxonomy): domain Eukaryota; kingdom Metazoa; phylum Chordata; class Aves; order Psittaciformes; family Psittacidae; genus Nestor; species Nestor notabilis. The sequence continues at coordinate 22,925 of NW_009912016.1, forward strand.
ATGTTTCAGTGAGAGTTTCACACTTTTATCTTACAGAAGAATTTGACCTCTGGATTTTGCCTCTCTTAGGAATAGTTTAGGAATATTAGCTGTACTATGCCCTGAAAATACTTCATGCTCATTGCTGCCTGACTGAGAGTAATTCGGGAACCACTTTGTAACAGACTGAAAGTGGATTTTGTAATCCTTTTGAAATCTTTCCTTTTTTGATGTCTGTTTGTTAATCAAATTGAAAACAAAATGTAGAAAATGTTGAGACTGTTATAGTAAAACACAGAGCTATTAGTGGTTGAGAGTGGAAATGGAAGGCAAAAGATAAAGTTCTATTATAGCCTCAGCTACAGAATTTGTCTACGGCTTAGGAAATATCCCTTAGGACCTGAACTGTTCCCACTGTTGTAACTAGAAGGAAGAAATACATGTTTTTTTACAGCTGTCTCTTCAGCTATTAAAAGAGATGTTGATTTTCCCACTTATTGGTGTGTGAAAGTTTTTAGATCTCTACTTGATTTACTCTGGGAGTCCTGAGTAGGTGGAGTTTTGTCCCCCCAGAATTACATTTCGACCATTTTTGTACTTTTGTTCTGCAAATTGTTTTACCAGTGTAAATGGGATTCTTAGGGATTCTTTTACTGTTTGTGAAAGAAGGCATCATAATCAAGCTTTAAGTAGGTGTTCTAGTGGCTGAGTTTTGTCTCTGCTGCTCTTAAATAGCTTAGGTGTTCTGGGGAGAGTGGACTGAGAGATGTTTCTCTATAATTTTTGGGGAGAAAGACTTGGTATGGGCATAATAAGAAGACAGAGGAAAGAAACAGTGGAGAAAAAAGGAAACTGATGCTGATATAACTTCTTGCATTTTTTCTTTTTTTTTTCTTAGAATTACACAGCCTCTTTCCCAGCTAGCAAAATAAACAATTAAAGGCCTTTCTGTTTGATATATTATTCAAGTTAATGAGCAAAAGCACATTTGTTACTCTCATAATGGAGCTGAGAGGAGGAAATCTGTTTCAAACTTGTCATTGTTTGATGCAAGTCTGAGGATTAATATTCTTATCTGAGATCAAGAGTATCCCATTTCAGTACAACAAGTTGGTATTTTGTGAACTTATGCAGAAATCAGAGTGTTCACAAACAGAATTACATAAAAATAATAGAAGATATGAAACAAAAACAACTCAGTCATTTCTGATCTAACTTTTGTGTACTAAATCCTAAGGAAAAAAGCCCACCATTGTACACCTCATAAAAATGTGTAATAAGCCTATACAAAATAGAGAAAGTTAATTATAAATGATGATGTAACAGAAAGCATATAAAAGACATATTGCAACAACAATATGTATTGGATTTAGTCTTTTTCTGAGTTACTGGGTTCCTAATACTTCCATAACCTCCCAGATAGGCAACTTGGCATTTTTTGTGCTAATCAAACTTTAAACTCTCCATGGACTTCTGTGTACCCTTATTAGCAACATTTAAACTCATACCAGCATAAGCTGTATTTTCTAACATTGTTCTCCCACTAGTCAAAGACTGTTTAACCATGCTTGCATCAGCCAGCTGTAGTTTCCAGATTCTGCTTGGGAAGCAACCACTCTAAACCATGTATGTGCTTTGTCCAGAAAATGGGAACAAAACCACTTCTGTTCATTCAATTTTTTATGTGGATAGCGACTGAAGATTTAAAGTTTCACTCAGATTTAGAGAATCTCTTCCACTGTATCATTTATCCATTACGATGGGTGGAAATGAGTAAAAAACTTTTGGTGGCTAAAGTTCAAATTGTATTGAGCTATTTAAATAATACGATATATTTTTATTTTATTTTATTTTATTTTTCTTAAGGTATGGTAGCGATCTATCTCCTAGCTAGCTGCGGTTTCTGGCATCTCCTGGTGTTTCTGGGTTGTTGAGTTTTGGCCTGAGTTTGAATTTTTTAACCTGCACAATATTTGAAAGAACAATCCATAGTTAATTGTGTTATCTTGTGAGAAATATGTAGTATGTCTGAGAAGTTTTGGATTGGGTTTTTGAAACTTTTCTTTTTTCTGTGCTCTCCTACTTTCTAATGCTATTTTTGTCATATTACTGACTCCAGCAGAAGTCGTTCATGATATAGTAATATCCTCTCTTGGCAAAAAGGTTTGATCTCCCTCCTGGGAATTCATTGGCCAACAGAGTCGAAAAGCAAGTAATATTAATAACTCTAATTACCATCCTTATAGGCTAAAAGGAATGGAAGGATTCCTAATTCCTCTTTGGAATTTATAATAATTTACCTGCCATCTGACCTGAAACATCTAGCCAGACCACTATTATAAATGAGTGTCTCTTATCAGTATTTGCTTTGTGGGATGAAGGAATTATTTACCATTAGTGTTTATTGATAATGGTGATTAGGCTGCATATCCTGCTTCTGAGGAGAAGCTTACAGACAGGAATTTTACAGTGAATACACCCAGGAGCTCCAGAAGTTGCATCAAAGCACCTGAAATGACCCTGCTGTTGTGACACATGAATCACCAGAGCTGTCCACATTCCAGTTCCCTCCAGCTCAGAGCCACCCAATGCAGATGGCAACTTTTAAGTTAGAGAATCTTAGGTCTGATAAAACAGTAGAAAGCGTATGCTGTGCCTAGCAGTCTTTGCATTATTTCCTATATCCTTTTCTTTATATGTAGTTAAATACTGTGTAAGTAAAATCTGTATTTAATATGTTCTCGCTCGATGATATTTTTTTCTGTTTTGGTTTGGTTTGGGTTTTTTTGGTACTGTTCGTAACGTGTACCTAAGCTTTACTGTAGACAGTAATTTAAATTTATTTGCACTGCCTGCAAACCCCTAATTTTTATGTAAGTCCAAAAGCAGTGCTGATCACATTGATCCCTTAGTTAGCTGTAACTACTAAGTGTTACTGGGAATGGAACACTATTAAGCAAAACTCTCCTTGTTATAATACCTCAAAGATGTATACTTGGGTACTAGGTAAAAGGGTGTAACCTAAAAGGTGTAATTGTATTCCAGAATAAGAAGCTCAGGGGAAACTATCACTGTCATGTAAAAGCAAAGCTGGACATTATCTATAATACTAATGCTTTCTACATATAGGTTACTGTATGTGAAATGATACAGTAATTGCTTACTTAAAGTATGGTCTTGATTTCTCATGTAAAAACCAAGCTGTACACAGTAGCATGAATAGACACAAATGGTGATTTTTTCAGCATCTCTGTGGAAATGATCATACCAATTATCTTTTGCTCTTAAGCTGAATTTAGTTGTTATTCAGCATGTTTTTGTAGCATGTCAGGTGATGTCACAAAGGATTTCTATCCAGAGACAGCACGTGTCTTTTCCTAGGGCTTATGTCAAAACCCACGTTATTGAGACAGAAATTCTTCCAGTACACGGTGCTAGAGAACTCCTACTCCATTTGATTAAGAGCCAGGTAAGCTTCTGAGGATTTCTGTAGGAATTACAGTTCTCTGCTTTCTTTGGAGTGCTGCATCCCTTGGAGCTAATGTCATCTGCACATGAGCAGCCCAGGAACACAGGTTGGAGGAGCAACTATCTCACTCACAGGAACCAGCAGTGCAACTGAGAATGAACAAAATTCTGTTAAAGGGAGCTCACTAAGGAGGTTGACATAAATCCCTTGATAGGAACTTGCCTCTCTTCAGAATTAATATCCTGCTGTAAGTACCCAGGCCTATGAGTGTGTTTGTGTTCATAAATCTGAGTGGGCTTAGATCTTGACCTCCTTAAACTTGTTCATGCAGATGAAACTTAGTGGTGACAGCAAGAATTAAGGGCTACAAATCTGGCTCAAAAAATTGCCTATCCAGGTATCTTTCCCAAAGCTGACTGAAATCAAGGGTGAGTGTTTTGTTTCACGCTTATGGTTTGAATGACCTGCTGGTCATTCTCTTCTTCCTTTAGGCAGTTTTATTTAATGTACCGCTGAGAAGAAACATTGCCAGGGTTAAAATTAGAAAAATTACTTTGGAAAGTGATTCTATCCCATATTATTTTGGGACTTGGGATCTGTCATTCATTCATTCGCTCACTTGTTCATTCATTCATTCATTCATTATAGAAGTTCCAAAGTAACAGCTAAATGGTAACTCAGCAGACTTTGTAAGGCTTTTCATCCCATGTCTAAGACCAGGCATGGGAAAGTCTGGATAGGTATGCATTCCAGAAGACATGTTTGTGTGAACATGGCACAGCTGGAATGATGAGGCTTCTTGCAGCACATGTCTAATTCCAGATGCCCAGGGGCAGGCAGAGATCATCTTCACAGCCTCTCTGCAGCTGCCATAATTTCAGCCACTATGTCTGTGTCATCCTGTATCTAATTATTGTACCAGAGGGCTGCAGCATTCCCTATGTAAGGCATCTCCGAGTCCTAGCCTGCAACTCATGAGGGAATGTCTTCCCACATCTTCTCCCTCCGTTGGAGGATTTATATACTCTGAAGAGATCATTTTAGGGTTTCTTTTAAGATTAGAATACAAGTATCTTTTTAAATGTAATAGCAACTCAGAATTTAAATAAGGTGCAAAATAGAAATAAAATATTGCCTTGTCTGCTTCCTGCCATCCTGCTTAGCCTGGAAAGAAAAACATTCAGCTGCTGTATAATTGCTCTGTGGGGGCAAATAATTTATATATGAGGGATTGTTTAAAATGAAAGGGGCATTCTCTATCTTACTGTTTCCTATCCAGGCTCTAGATCACAATTGTGATTGCATTCCCTAGGGAAGAACTGAGCATATCTTTAAAGTGTAATTGATTTTAACTAAAAATAAATAAATATGTACAACTTAAAGAATTATTGTTTCTAAATGAGAACAGATAATAGTTCTCTGTGCTGCCTCCTGAATGAGGTATTTGGTTGTGAATTTGATATAATCGTCATCTGGTGGCAGGTGACAACATGGAAGATGGCCTGTGATATCTTGCAGGCATGCATTGAGTGCATCCATGCAGGATCCTAGTCCATGTTCTTCTGAAGTCAGATTGAAATTCTGCTGTTGTCTCCAGACTCACAGAATTATTCCTCTCCAGAAAAGAAAAAGTTTATTTACTCATGCTCTTCTAATCAGTGGAATAATTTCAGAATAGGTAATAACATGAAAAAATTAGGAAATCAAATAGATAATTTTTATTGCCAACGAGGGATGCACATTAAACTTTGAAATAATTGTTTGCTTTTTGTGAGCTTTTTCTCCTCAGTAATGCAAAATGCACCTTAAAGTCCCATAAATATTGTTATGTGACCCAGCACATACTGAATCTCTTCTAAATTTTAAAGCTTTCTATTGTTCAAGGTGGCACCAAGTTCCCACTGCATCAGCACTCTACAGGAGACACAGACAAGTTCAGGGAACACAGAATTATATATTCTTTTCACTATACCTGAGGTCATATCTGTTGGTGCTAGAGGTTGTTAGGCCATTATCAGCCACTGATTCTTCTCCAGCTGTGAGAATAATTTGGATTCAGGAAGGAAACATGAACTCGTATCCTTTCACTCATCCTAGGTTTAATAGGATTTGTCTTTTCTGTACTGTGGGTTGGTCCACTGATATACCAGTGTTACTGTAGCAAGTGTGTTTTTAAATTTCCTTTTCTGTTAGACTATCAACTCTGTTGTGACTTCTGGTAGTGATTTTAAGCTGGTTTAAGACAGCTGGAAAACTCACATTGACTTCATTGGCTTCAGATTAGACTTATAGGCACAAGCTCATGTCATTTAAAGGATCACATTGCTGAAGCAGTGACTCCAAAAGGTTTTTACTTTCGTGGGCAAAATGCCTTCTAAGCCTTCAGGATAAAAACAGTATTGGTTGCTCTTAAAAGCATGTATCCTGTGCATTATGTTACCTTTTACTGGTGCTGAACATATATACTTCTACTTCTTTTTCCTCTCAGCCTTTTCTTTTTTTAAATATGTATATAAACTAACAAACAAATAAACAAATATAAAATCAGTGTATTTAGGGGCCTTGTGGACATCTCAGTGATATATTTCCTGTATTGTTTATGCTTTGGTAACATAGAGAAGCAGGTAAACAATATTATCAGTGCATGAAGCATCACTGTGACCTGTAGACTTATGTTTTAACTAACTTTCATTTTACAAAAGAGTAGTGACTATTATAGTAACTGCACTGTCCTACACTATGATAACCATTACAAAGAGAATAATAAAAGAATATTAGTAGTAGTTTATTATGTACTAGCAACTATTGCAAATTTCTTAGATAACTTTAGCTATGGTTTGGCTATTTGAAAGTTAAATGAGTAGTAGAACTTGGGTATGAGGTGGAATAGCAATAAAAGAAGCAGCAATGAAATGGTCTAGGTAGTGTTTTTCTCAGCATAAACATGGATTTGTGCAGATCTTATCTAAAGCTGAACAAAATCCTTCTTAAAGCTGTCTTTGTAATTAGCTTTATTCTCTGAATTCCTAATAACTTTCTTAAGTATCATTTACTTCTGATGTTATGTGTTTATTCTCTCTTCTTACACTTATTTTTTGTGTATTATATACATAATAACTAACCAAAAACTTTTCACCTCACTGTATAACCTGAATTTTCCATTCCATATCTATGTTGTACTGTTCTTTTTTACAAGGTGCATATTTAAACTTTTTTAATTATTATGGAATTGTATCTTTTAGGAAGACTTTAAGAATCTGTATCTTAACCAGAACATCAGTGCATAATAGAGAAATTAATGAGTAAAACTATGTAACATCTATTATTCTTTTCACTTTAAAATCTTAGTTATTTTGATATAGGAATCATAATTGTGAGACATTTGGAAGTCACTTTTGCTGTATTTTGCAGATGGGAACATCAAAGAAGATTAATATTTTTCAGAAGTAATGTTGGGATGCTTCCATTTTTGAATCCCCAGGTGAACACATGTATGTGCTACAAACTAAAAAAATCAACTTCCTACAAAAGTCAGCAACAACCTTTTTGAAAACTTCTGGCTGTGAAATTTCACTAACCCTCAGGAAAGATTCCTGTGAGAGTCAGGAATACAGTTAGAGATTTTTTTTATGGAGTAAGCAACATACCCTGATCATAAGGTTTCCTTCCTATGAAGATAGTCAACACTCTGTCCCTTGAAAAGTTTCTAGTTTGGTCTTGTTCAATCTATTACAGCACAGGGAAAATTAATAATCATATTATCTCCTTTCAGTAACCATTACAGATTTTGACTACAATAGCAAAGTAATAATAATTGTTTCTCTATAAAGTGATATATATCCCATGATGAAAATACATTATTGTATAAAAACGTCATATCCTCATCATGCAACAAAATAAAGAGTCTTCAATTCTTTCTTCTGGCTGAACAACTCCATAGTTCTGAGCTAAAATTGACAAATAAGAGTAGAAACTGTAACCTGATCACCTGAAACATACCACAATGCAAAAGGAAAGCTCTCAATCTGTAGGATTATTATTTTTTTTAAAAAAATCTTTACAGATTATTATTTGGAACATGGCATATTTACACAAAATCTTTATATGATCATTGGAATCACATGCCGCCTTTGTAAACTCATGAGAATAACATTGATGAACCTGAGATCCCACTCCACATACCTTAATGCATTTGTGGAGGGAGAATTGTACATAATCAAAGAATTAAAAAATGTCCCGATGCGTGTTCAGAGAGCCAAGTAGGACAAAGTTTCATTAACATCATTTATTGCTTCCTAATGTAAGTGCTTGACTTTGTAAATCAAAATGCTTAATATGGGGGTTTTGCACATAATATATGTAGTTCATGCTTTATTGTAGATGTTGCACTACACATATTGTTATTGTAGCTGTTGTTTATGTATTAAGTAATAGAAATGCAGCAGCTACAGAAAATCTTGAGAAATACATATTAACAATTAAGCAAGGCAAATAGAAATGCTTCACCCAAACATCTCTGAAAAGTTTCCATAAAATTTCTCTTTGCTTATGTTCCAATCTCTCCACACAGCCTTTTCATGAAAATTCATGTGAGTTAAGTTTTCTTCTTTCAAGTGTTCATGGAAAGTGAATTTCAGGCTCACAGCCAAGATGCATTTAATCATGAAACAAAATTAGTTTAATCTTGAAACTGAATTTGTTTGTGGAAGAATAAGAAGTATGCAACTTCATGTAATCAGGGAACAGAAACAATAGTATTCTTTAAGTGGCTAAGGACACAAATCAAAATTCAGGCTGATGATAACAGCATGTCATGTATGGCTATAGGCATGGTAGGCAATTTTTGAGAAAGCTAAAAAGCATAAGCAGATTCCAAAGCAGATTTTGGGTAGTTCCAAAGATTTCAGAACTGAATGCAACTGCCTGAGTTCCTGCAGGGAATTTATCTTCCTGTACATTTTTTGGGCAAATACACATGAAGCTTGTGTATTTGTTTCTACTAGTCTTCAGGCTTGCCACAGTTCTGGATAGGCTTGTGTCCTGGGTTCAGCTACAGCAGTGATATTTTCCTTTCTTAGTAGCTGGTGCAGTGCTGTGTTTTTGACTTTCAGTCTGGGAACAACGCTGATAACACCGATGTTTTTAGTTGTTGCTAAGTAATGTTTGCTCTGACCAAGGACTTTCTCAGTCTCATGCTCTGCCAGGGAGGAGCGGAAGCGAAAAAGAGAGGCAGGACACCTGACCCAAACTGGCCAAAGGGCTATTCCATACCACAGCACGTCATGGCCAGTATAGAAACTGGGGGGAGTTACCCGGAAGGCCCAGATTGCTGCTCGGGTAGGGCTGGGTATCGGTCGGTGGGTGGTGAG
>NW_009912016.1:31765-33202 GCF_000696875.1 Nestor notabilis
TTATCATTATTATTGGTAGCAGTAGTGGTTTGTATTATACCTTAGTTACTGGAGTGCTGTTATCACAACCCATGGGAGTTACATTCCTCCGATTATCCTCCCATCCCTCTGGGAGTGGGGGGAGGAAGAAGGGTGGGGAGTGAGTGAGCGGCTGCGTGGTTCTGAGCTACTGGCTGGGTTTAAACCACATCTTGTCCTAAGCTTAACTTATTTGTTTGCTGGGTCAAAGTTGCATGATTTTTCAGGTCAGTTTGTGAGGGTTTGTGGTTTGCAAGAGCATAATGTCTAACAATGTTGATATTACTCATGTACTGTATGAGATGCGTACTTCGTCTGTAATTTCAAAGTCTGGACAAGTCAAACTGAGTAAGCATTCCTAGAAACAACATATTCTAAGAGAATACCTTGCAAAAATAAATTCTAGAACTGATTCTTACTTCTGCCTGTGAAAGCTCTTATGAACACTTCTCAGTTACATTGCACTCACTAGTAAGGATTAACTATTCCATAATTACACTTATAAATATTAAGATCAAACTTTTAAATTTGGGACAAGTACTTAAAAGCTCATTTTTGTATAAATAATTACATTATTCACTAAAAAACCCCTAAACAATGCACTTTTCTGAATGTAGATATCAGTGACTTAAGATAAATATGAGTTCTATTTTTGGCTACAGATCTATTAAAAATCATGGCAAGACAGGGATAATATTTTTTTTCCACTTCTGATCAAAAGAAATTTGTTTTAATTGAAGCTTGACAAGAAATCACTATTGTATAAAGACCAAGTATTGCAAATTTTAATCCTTGAAATGAAAAAAACAACAATCCATAAAGCCATAAGTGGAAGAAAATGTAGCCTAATGGGATAAAAGAAAAACTTGCTACTGTCTTAATTTTTTATCGTATAAATAATATGTCCATTCTTGCAGAAGCGAACTCTCTTGATGTAAATATAAGGTAATTTCACTTCACTTCAGCCATCTGATATCAGTGACAAAAATGCCTCTGGAAATGTTAGTTAACGCCATTGACTACAGGATCCAAGATGATCAGTATAGATCTTTCTCACATCTGTTACAGTGATAAAAATAAATTAATGTTAGTGCTCTTGATGGTAAGTGGTACTACTGATACATAAATAAAATAATTCCAGAGGACTGATGCCTTAAAAGACACCAAATAAACAAAACATACAGATGAATTAACACACAAAGGAATCACTGTGATAAGCCAAGGTTGGCAGGCATTGTTTGAGATTACCTTCTAACTGGAGTCAGAAGCTGGATAAAGAACGGCAGGAATAAGGGACTTCATTGATGTGTGGAAGTAAAGAAGAGAAGATAGAGAATTCATTGGTAATGATTATCAGATTTATTGGGCACTGGGACTACAAAGTTAGATTTGAAACTAATTTTAGAGGAGGATAGGGAA
>NW_009912016.1:33233-38233 GCF_000696875.1 Nestor notabilis
TGTCTGTCTCCTTTGTTACTTAAGCAAGAAAGTTGTGCAGGAGAAAGCCCTGAAGTGTTTCAGGAGAGGCTGATTGTTCTGTGAAAGCTTCGGTTACTGACAAAGTAAAATCAGAGAACAACTTTATATAAGTTATAAAAATAGGGAGGATGGAACTAATTTGACACACCTTAAGCTCATGTAAAGCTTTATATGTTAAGCAAGTGAAGGAGAATCTGAGGAAGGTGACATTTATGTAGTTAATAACGAGCAAGAAAATCTGAATAGCATCATACTGGATGTAATAGAGCTGATGAACATATTTGCAGTCATTAAGATCAGAAAAGAGAGGACTGAAAAAGGTGAGATGTGAGATGGTGGAAGATTTTTCTGTGACTAGTAGTAGAAAGATCAACAGTTTAAAACTGTGCAGGAGGTGAAATTTGTGTCCGGTTTGAATATGCTGCTTTAAAGGAAGTGTTGAACATAAAGTAATTCTCAAGTTAATGGCTTATCTGACTTTGGGCAGTGAAGCAAATCTCTGTTTTGGAGGCAATATTCAGAAAAAGGAGGAAAAAAAAAAAAAAAGACACAAGGAGAAGATATATAAGACATATTTAGAGAAAAGACAGCCAAGTAAGTTAGGAAAAGTGATACTAGTGTATGAATGCAAACCAAAAACTGTGATGCTATCAACTGTGGCTGGCATGGAGAACAGCAGGAGGGAAACTTTCTTTGCAAATAGTCCCTGGATGGAGCGAAGGAGCTAAGTTATCTTTCTGAATTATTTCCCTCGTCTTCTTCCCCTGCCTACTTGGAGTGCAAACACTGGACAAGCAGGAAAATTTGTCAGTCTAATGAGATGTTTTTAGCTATCAGAGTGCTTCAGCTGTAGCATTTTGAAAAAAATTGATGGCCAATTTTAGATGGGATGGCACAGGATTTCTTTGTGAAGGTCAAGAAGTTAAAATTTTGACAGAAACGGTGATGAAATAATTTAACGCCTCAGCTGTGTGGGTGCAGATGGTCATCCACATGGGGGATATTTTTCCAGCAGGTTATTGAGTCAATGAAGCTGGCTGCCTGCAGTTTGGCAGTTATCCATTAATATGTAAAACAAAATTTTGGACTATGCAAAAATTGGGTGTTGAAGTCCATTTTATGTTGTGCCAGGTTTGCTTCAGTACCTCTTGGTCTTGGATGATATGAGGATTAAGAAATGGAATTTTACCATTGGCACACTGACTGACAATAGATTGGCAATTGCATTTTTGGGGAGACTTTGTTGTCTTTACTGGGTTGGGATGGGAATTATTGGAATTCTGGGGTTTTTTTTGTTATTGCTTTTCTGTTTGTTTTGGGGTTTTTGTTAACAAAGTACACAAAGATGAATTGATAATGACTTGCATAATTGCTCCCAGTAATAAATTTTTTTGTTACCATTAAGTCCCATGTAGAAATTTGTGGGGCTGAAGTCAGTATTATTCCTGTTCTTGAACTGCAATTTTGTACACTGTACTCATGTTTAATAAAAGTAACAATACGTAAGACCCACCGCCTCCGACTGACACAGTTTAGTCAATTGCTAGTGTTAATGTAACAGGGAAACAAAGCTATCAGCTAATAATAATAAAAGCTACCCAGGCAATAGAAGAGAAAATAGTTGAGGTGATAAGGAAAGCTGTTTTGGCAGTAAGAGCTTAGTAGCTTAAAAGAGAAATGCAACTGCCTAACTAATGTAGGCTTTGGGTGAGACTAAGTCAGAGTTAGTCAGGGTCAAGCTTTTTATGTGACTTGAAAAGACCTACGCCCAAATAACTATTACCTAAGGAAGACAGCCTCTTCAGTGATATGCTGTTCCCAGGATGAACCTGTATCCCTACCTGCTGCCACGCAGGGGTTCGGATAACATGCACAATTAATGTCAAGGGCAGACGTCATCTGTTATCTTTCCATAACCTAAACACTATATCAGCTATCTCCTGCCTTGTGTTCAGCATCCACATCTAGATGACTTTTCTGTATGTTTTAAAGTATTGCTTTTCCATAAAATCTACCTTTCCTTTCCCTCAACCCCCATTTTACATAGGGGACTTTTAACCACTGAATTCTGGATTTCTGAATGGCACACAGAGAGCCAAGGAGCTTAAAGCTGCACACAGAAACATGCAGGTAGTGTTCCTGCAGTTCTTTTATTGACTATATTCCTTTGGTAGCTGACCTCAAAGGTGAAACTGCTCTCTACAGCAGTGAAGGAATCAAAAAAGATTAAAATGGGATCAACAGAGGATCCGCCCTTGCAGCTATGAGGACTTCCAGGTGTTTGGAAGAAAAGAGGAAAATGTTTGTGGCAGAAAAATGACATATCAAAGAGAATGTCCTCTTTTATAGCATGCGTTAACAGATTATGGCTGAAAATATTTGAATTTTACTTTTTGGACCAGTATACATTCAATTTGGTGTTAAAAATTTCTAAGCATGCTTTGAATCTAGTTTTTGTGGAAAACCTTAATCTAAATTTGTCTGATGAATTTAATCCCTGTCAAACATTAAAAATTCTTGAGCATAGATACAATTAAAAGAGCGATGAATCTTACATCAGCTAAACCCAGCAGTATTTCCAAGTTTTCTGAGATCAACATCTGAATAAAAAAAATCTGGAAGAACCAGAACCAGAAAAATTAAAATGATCTTGATAAGAATAGGGAATGGCTTGATAAAATCTTCACTGACAAAATGATGCTCAGAACTTCCATATTTTCTCTTTATATTGATGAGACACAGGGGAAAAAATGAAATGGGAGTGGTAGTTAAAGAGAGCAAGAAAAAAAGAGATGGGAAACAAACGGTAAGAACTGAGGCTGTAAAATGAATCTGAAAAAAACAGAACTGAATAGGACGAGGACAGTTGGGAAGGTACCCTATAAAGGGACTAAAGAAAAGAACTGTGAATGTTTTGTGAGGGAAAGATGTCAGGACTTGGTGAACTTTTTTTCAGTACATGCTGCTCTGGTGAATAAAAAAAAATGTGAGGCAGGAAAATATATTGCCATCTCTGGTTTCCAGCTGCTGGTGAAAGCAAATGTTGTACAGCAGAGTGAAAGTTGTAATCAGGTGAACCTGAAAATCAGCAGCAGCTCTGTAGAGTCCCGGAAAATCACCAGGAAGGAAGTTGTACAGTAGATGCAGGACCCGGATGCTTTGGTCCACAAAAGGAAAATCACTGTATATTATTTGCAGCATACCAATGGTATGGATTTCATTTCAGATAAAGGTATTTATGTATTTATGCCACCATACTTCTTGTGCTTTTCATGAGACAGTAGCTAGAAAATGATTTTTAATCTTTGTCATAGTGTTTCCACCTCTTCAGATAGAAACATTGTGGAAACTATTTGACTATGGTCTGTCTGATTTCTGTCCTCTTTTGAAGCATGTGGGTTTGGCTAAACAAAAGAAGTTAAAATTAATATCACTACAGTGCTTACAGATGCTAGTTTTTGTACCCCATTTTGCACCCAAGCCATCTGTTTTATCTCCTAGAGTTTGGATTTCTGTATTTGCTAGCAATTTTTTTCTGCTCATTGACTGTAGCCTCGTATGCGTTACTAACTTCAGGTCACCATGCAACATGCCTACAAACCTCCCATTTCTGTGGGAAATTAGTCATTCACTGGTAAATTTGATCACAAAAAGTATAGCAAAGAAACACCTGACAAAAGAAGAGACTCATTAACAGCCTTCATTTCCTATGCAGCGACACAAGTAAGCACAGGCATACATGAGAGTTCTGGCAGGAATACAAAGGAACTGCGTTTGAAGACTGACAATTAAAACTTTCTTAGGAAGCAGGACCACCTCCTTGCTTCAGCTGTGCACTGGGAGAGTGAAAACAACTCCCTAGACCACCTGTGGTTACTCCACACAAAGAGTCTAGGGAGTACAATTTGAAAACACCTGCCAAGTGCTGGTCTCTGAGCAGGAGTCTTACACACTTGGCAGGCTTCTTGTTCATTGCAGCACTCAGCATCCAGCCAAACTTTGCTGAAATTATTTACCTTGGCCTTTTGGAGTGGACGTAACACAGGGGCAGAAGATGAAGATGCTGCCTTGCTAAGAGCTTTCTTTGGCATCTTTACATCATAGCTATTAATAAGACTCACTGGACTTTACACCTTCTTTTTGGATCAAACAAGGAAGTTTTAAATCTCAGCTCCAAGGATGAGAGAAAAATAATTAGCTTTGTCTAACCCAAACGGTGGATCTGCACCAACAAATTACCAGTCACCTCCAGGACAGAGTTTCTGCTGTCACGTGCTAGTAGCTGTCCCCAGATGGGATGACAGCCCCAGTGTGAACTGGAGGTTGTGCGTGGTATGCTGCTTCTGTCTGTGAAGGCTAAAGGACAGGTAAGTGATATGCTTCCTCAAGGCCAGGCCCAGCATTGGTTCTTATGACTGTAGCCAACAGGCTAGTCCAGCTCCAGGTCAACAACCTGTTCCTCATCAACATCCATCAAGAGCTGTGCTGTTATCTTCATGATGTGCCATGCTTACAAAGATAGCAAGGATTTGTGCCACATGGAGAAGATTTAACCCTTTTTTTCCCTTTCCTTTTCCCCTCCAGAAATCCAGATGTTCTCCTGCTACAGTGCTGGCACCATGCATATTGCTGATTCATTACCATGGCTTCTGCACAGAGCATGAGAATCACTGGTGCAGTGGTAGGACTGTGGCAGAACAGCATAAATAAATGATGTTAAAGTCACATCTTACAGTTCTGAAGATTCAGGGTTAAAATTGTTGATACTGATTCGTAAGAAGAAGATTACTACAGCTACACAGATAAATTGTAATTGATTATTCTTTCCACTTACTGTTTTTGCTTTTTTCTTACTGTGATGATTGTCAAGTACTCAAAAGTCAGAAAATCCAATGTTATGGTTATCTAACATTAATGTCCTGGATAGGTGTATTGTGGTACTGTCAAGTAATCATATACTTTTACTTATTCCAAAAAAT
>NW_009912016.1:43233-50037 GCF_000696875.1 Nestor notabilis
TGTGTGCCTAACATAGTGTTAGACAATCTTTGAAAAAGCAATGATTTTTCAAGAAAGAAGTTGTTCCCACTAAGTTTGGAGGGTGAAGATAAAGAGGGAGAAGACACATATTTATTTTTAATTAGTTAATTTAGTCTCACAACTTAGCCCATAATGAAATTAAGGGTATAATGTAGAATTTTTAAAAGGTCCTTTGTAACATCACAATGTATACTATTTACAACTTAATGTAAACCACTGTTCTGATTAACTTTTCATCATGTAGTCTTAAACTGAGACAAAATGAGCAGGATCGGAATTGAGCTACTCATGTCTTGTTGACATACAAACACAAAAATTCTTCCCCAAATCCCTGCAACATAAAAAAGAATACAACAAGCTAAACAGTGTTTCCCTTAACTTTTGGATATGACAGTAAATTTGTCCGAACATCTCTTTCTAATCCAACTCTTCAACAAGATAATGTTCTGCTGGTCTCACAAGCAAGATGCAGCTGTCAGACAGTCAGTATTACATTGGGAGGTGAGGCTTTGTCCTCTACACGGTAGCGAAACAGAGTGCTTATTTGATGACTGAAAAAGGGATTTTGAAGACTGGCTCTAGACTCTTTCTTCTGAAAGACTTGGGCTGAACCCTGTCAGAAGGAGGAAAGGAATGTGAAAGGCAGACCGTGGACATATTGGGTTCTGGACCTCTTCACTCATGTGCATGCTGAGAACAGTAGGTACAATAGAAAAAAAAAAAGTGTGAAAAAAAAGTGATTTTTCTTTTCTGTTCAAATTTTATCAAAGCACTTTTTCTGCTCATTATGCCCATCTCATGTCTTTCAGTATTACTTAACTATGTCTTCTACTACAGAAAGATACCATGTTGCTACAGATTCACAGAATGGAACTTTAGGTCCTTTAGACTTATCATACTCCTGGAGAGGCCTAGTTTCTTCAAGTTATCTAAGTGCTGAGCACATTCTTTAATACCAACACTTTCCTAATACTCCAGTAACAGGAAAGCATCTACTTTTGAATTGAAAGATATCAGGGATACCTAAGCACCTTTTCTCCTGGCCTACTTCAATACTTAGTAGTAATTCTCACACAAACACAGAATTAGCCATGGAATTTGCCTGATTCCAGATGCTGGCAGCTGATTCTTATTGTACCAACCAAGCTCTTAAAAATATTTCCTTTCTTCTTCATGAAGACACAATAATCTAATTAAGCTACCTCTCAGATAGTTTTTCACTGAGATTTGCAAGCCTCTTGCTGAAAGATCTTCCATTTTTAATGTGTCCCTTTTGTTTCTTTGACAATCTGTCACAAAATCACAGCATGGTTAAGATTGGAAGGGACCTCTGGAGATCATCTGGGCCAACCCGCCTGCCAAGGCAGGGCCACCTAGAGCAGTTTACACAGGAACATGTCCAGGCAGGTTTTGAATGTCTCCAAAGGGGTAGAGTCCATGGTCCCCTGGGCAGCCTGTTCCAGTGCTCTGCCACCCTCAACATAAAGAAGCTCTTTCTCATGTTGAGGTGAAACTTCTTGTGTTTTAATTTATGGACTTTGCTCCTCATCCTGTCACTGGGCACCACTGAAGTATGGTAATGATTATGGTAAGGGCTCCTTTAAAGATCACACACAACTCAGTAATGGTCACTAAATTTTCAGAAATGTCTTCTGTTGCAGTGGACTGGTGATAAACCAAGCATGACTTTTTTGGAATTGCTTCTAGTCATCACAGCCTAAGTTACTGAGCTGGGACATGTGCTAATACTCTGAATGGGCTTGGGTTTTCTGCCTCCAGTGAGCACCAGAGCCTGCGCAATTCTTATGAGTGGCAGGTCTGATTCCGAGAGAATGGTCAAACTTATGCTAACTTTTCAACGAATACATGTAAAGATGCAGTGCTGTAGCCTGGTGAAATAACTTGAATTGTGAAGTCTTAAAGGTGCTCCAAAATAATATGGTTGTCTTTCAGATAAGTTAGTTACCAGAGGATTTAATGCCCGGAACATCAAAATATGTTTTTTTCTTTCTGTGTATCAATAGATGACCCATACGAAACCTAGCTCCAGTGAGGGAAACTACTAGACAGACAGATATACAATGTTAAGCTGTACCAGAAGTGCACAATATAGTTATATTAAAATTGTTCTAATAATTTTGGATTTTGTGCATTTTGTTTATTTGCTTGATATTGCAATAATAATATTTATTTCTATACTGGACATGAAATTAAAAATTAATAATAAAAAAAAAGCCCCAAATGTTATTGACTAAATCCACTGGATTTAAAGTAAAGAAAAAAATCCAAAGTAAGAGCATCAGCTAATGCTTTCACTTCAGGCTTAGATCATGCTCTTGTATTTTGACATTACAGAATTTTGAGATTGATGTTACATGCCACCTGTACTACAGTAAGTGCAATGGAGAAAGATAAGGATGGCAGTCTTAACTACATATTTCCATTATTTTGTGGATTAGAAATGAGCAGACCTCTAAATACTTGATTTTGGCTGGGACTATGGACCGATATAGTGACAAGCATATAAGTCAGCAGTTAAGACCTGTAAAATAATAAAGCATGTCCTACTAGAATTTGCAAATCAACTTTGACTGTATCTAAATATTTTGACCTAAAATCTCTGAAAATGATTGTCCAGCTTGGAGAATCGTGATGTCTTTGCACTGAGTTTTTAAATTTTGGTTTCAATAATGTTTTCAAAGTTAGATGTTTTCTCTCCTTTTTGTGTTTTTTTTTTCTTTTTTTTTTCTTTTTTTTGTTTGTTTTTTTTTTCCTTTGGCTTTTGTGTTAATTTGGAACAAAGAACTTGTTCTCTAATTCATGGAGTCTCCTATAATCTGTTAGTCAGTACAACAAAATTCTCTGGATTGCCAATTTTATTGGGATCCAGTGACTGACTCCTACATTATTCTGTGTATAAACATGTTATAATAAACTCCATTGCGAAGATTATTGGTGTGGTTGTGTTTTTTTCAGAAACAGCAAATGATGCCTGTGTATCTGAAATAGGAGGATCTAACCCTTTGGTTTTGATGTGGACCCTGGCCTTTCAGCACTGCTAAAATTCAAATCTACAATAGCTCTGAACACACATTATTATTATTCTTTGTATATAAGCAGTACAGCACAAATCTACATGAACTTCTGCTAATACTGACGAAAATAAGGCTTCTAAAAAGACCCTGTGGTGCTGCCCTTATGGAACCACAGTAAGAATCTACAGGCAAAGAGCAGTTGCCCTGGAGACATACTTAAATCCTTATATCATAAATCAATCCAATTGCAAATAATCTGTCTTCACATGTCAGTTATTAATTCATAGTTGGTTTTGTGTGGGTTTTGTGGTTTTTTTTTTGAAGATTCAGAGAAGAGAGGCAGTCTAGAGAAATGTCTTTCATAACTAAAGTTAAAATATATTTTATTTATTCCCAAGGTGGTTGTTTTAACAGGTGGTAGTCCAGAAAGTCTGAAGATGCTTTCAGAAAGAGTATTAATAAAGAGCTGTTATGAATTTAATTTATATTTCACACAAGCCTTGGGAGACATTCACTATGTTAGTGGTGAGGGAATAATTAACACAGGGGTTTTGGTGTGCCACCAAATCAGACTACCTCTTCTAATCAGTCTGTGCTGGGTGATGCTGTTACAGCAAACTGGTTGCCAATCTACTAAATGCTGTAATGCCACATTCAGAACCTGGTGACAGGGTCATGAAGCCAAGCTGCTGATTGAGAAGGTGAAAGGTAAGAGAAGAGGGAAGACTGACACACTTCCCAGAAGGCTGCATAGTGGTGTCATCATCCCTCCTGATTCACACAGACATTATAGATCCTCATAGCTGAACAGGAGTTTTCCACCTCTGACATGTCTTTCATCTCGAAGAGCAGTCCTTGAAAGTCCTGAGAATATTAATTCATAATCTTCTTGCTGTTTTGATGGTAGGCTTGTTTTTTCATTGAGGTTGAGCACTTGTATTCAACTAGAAGCTTAAAAGCACTCAGTGAGCACATAGAAGGCAATCCCCAAGCAAAGGCTAAAACACTCTGCATCATAAACACCATCCCCAGCATGATTTCACTCTTGTTGCCTGCATTGGTATCAGCCACTAGTCTTCCACAGAGATCCTAGTTGACTTTTTTCCATTCTTGGCAAGGCAGGGAAAAGGTAAGACTAAACTGATGTATCAGGGGGATTTAGAGAAGGCATAAAACCTTTTTGTATTTTAAGAAAATAGAAGTATCAGATCAAAAAGTTCTGTGAAAGAACAGTACTTGAAGTCAGAAGCATGGCTGCCTTAGAACACAAGATATATGCACTACATAAGACAAGAATGACTGCATTGAGAACTCAGAGAGCTACTGCTTCTACCGTAGAGCTTGGATGGTAAAGCCTGGACAGCTGTAGTTGTGCAGAGCAGCATGAAAATGACAGAATCACAGCAACTGCATGGCATGATTTGATGTACTGATGATTTGGCTATCCAAATCTTTTTTTTTCTTGACATAATGCAGGAATGGCTGTGTAATGCAGCACAACATAGCAGTGACTGCCCTTCATGGCAGTGTAGATGTTGCACTGCACTAATTCTTTTTGGTTTGCTTTGCTTTTTGTACACTGATCATTACTTCTCTTTCATGCATTTTCTCATTTACAACTTGCTTCACTGATTCCACTTAGCCAGTACACATCCTTTATAGATAGCAAAACAAAAGGGAAATGTTCTTGTTTAGAAAGAGAAGCCTGTAGTTAGCACACTGAAGAGTGATTCCATATTCATTTCACAACCTCATCACTCGCTCTGTAAATAGCAGTGCCACATCCCATTTACAAAAGAAGAGCAGAAACAGCTTTTTTTTTTAGCCTTTTACTTCCCCCCGCCCCGCCCAAAGGCCTTATTTGAGGACCTGTGGCAGTGTATTCAGAAGTTTTAGTTACGGGCTGTGGTTCTACTTTTGTTGTGGATTCAACAATTACTTCTATTTTTTGCACTTTAAGACAGAAGAGAAACTTAGTTGCATTTGTCAGCAATTTCACTGAAAGCCTCAGTATCCCTCAATTATCACACTGGCGCACTTTAAAGCAAAGAAGAAAAGTTGGAGTATTAACTAGATTATCACCAGTTTAGGTTAGATGCATAATAGGAAAACATTATTCACTTTAGTAACACCATAAATCAAGCAAACCACTTCTGTATTAACCTTGCTATCTACCAATACTACAAGTAAAATCTCTATTTAATCACCATACACAGGTGAATATTATCTTATGTGTCAACTGAGCTTTCAGGGGGAGAAAACAACAAAACTCAGAATTGAATTATTCTGGATTTGCAATCTGAGATTTCCATGAGCAACTCATGGAACAGATGTGTAACTGCACATTTAAAAAAGTTTTGCTTTTATATCTAGCACCAACAAACAACTATCAATCAACAAGTAGGATACAGTGTGACTCCTCAACACCTGCAAAGTACTTAGGGTCACCTTGAGCATCATAACTACACTAAAGAGAAAGCTACCGATGCTTGTGTTGAGCATTATATTATGCATTTCATGTGTAAAAGGACCACATACAGCTTGCATTTTTTTCCCTGTTGGTCATAGTAGATGTAGCAGTTCAATAGAGCACAAAAACACTGCTTATTTTTATTCTTGTAACCCTCATAACCAGGAGTGTATCTTGTCCCCATTTTAGAGATGGAGAACTTAATGCAATAAACGGCTAAGGTACTTGCCACTGGAAGTCTGAATCAGAGCTGGGAAATAGACACAGTCTCAAGTTCGTGCTTTAATCTCAAGAGTTCAAAACCACTTTGGCTTGGTATGCAATAAGAACAAGAGTACATTGAATCACTTTCACAGTGAAAATCTTTTCTTCCAAATGTGATCCTGTGGTGTGGGTTCGTGTTTTCTTCCAGGATTTGCCCACAAAGGAATAAAAATAAGGAAGTTACAGTGTCCCATCTCATACAGAGATACTGTATGAGATGAGGTAGGTAATAAAACTTCTACTCTACAGATGTTTAAAAGAATATCCATGAAGTTTTTGGCAGAGTGTCTAGAAACTGGAAAAGTTTTGCATTACAGGAAATAAGACACATCCTCAAAGTAGGACAACTTTCTAATTATCTCACAAGCTCTTCTTATTTTTCACCTTAATAAAGAACATTATTTTCCAGCATTATCTGTGTAGAATTTAATAAGTATTATCTTTTTAAAGTTTGTGGTTAAAAAATACTCAGGTACAGAACATAGACCAGAGGGCATGTACTTTTCCTCTTTTTAGGATCTGTAGGCAACTCATTAAAAAAATTTGCTATCTAATAAGTAAAAAATAAACCACCTGCACATAGAATATGCTGGAAACAGAAAAAATAGTTTTAGTATAAGCA
The DNA here is from genome assembly GCF_000696875.1 of Nestor notabilis. NCBI lineage: Eukaryota > Metazoa > Chordata > Aves > Psittaciformes > Psittacidae > Nestor > Nestor notabilis. The sequence goes on from NW_009912016.1 coordinate 49,646, forward strand.
AATAAATAACTATGGTTCTGAGCAAAATCTGTTTTGGTCAGAATGATTCCACTGCACTGTGCTTGCCAATGTCAGTGCCACGCACTTGAGTTCCCTGGAATGAGGCCATTGATTTCAGCAGTGGAGAATGAAAAGCTCTAGCAAAAAGTGTAAATAAGCATAATGTGCTTTTGAAGAGGTGATCCAAAAAGCCTGGGAAATGGAAAATAACTGTTATTATGTACTTGTTGTAGATAAAGCAATATATGACACAATGCCTTAGAGAGTTAACCCATGTGTAAAACCAGGAAAGGAAACTACTTGCAGATAAAAGCTCCTTTTCTAAGTCCTGTGAAGTTCTGCCCCTATATTTTTTTGTATTCCTGTGTTATCCACACAAGTAACCAGCAGGA
>NW_009912016.1:50068-65835 GCF_000696875.1 Nestor notabilis
AGTAAAGTGGAACGACCTTTGTGCAGCTACAACATCAGATTCTTAGGCTTTGACTTGGAGGTTGACATAAAGGAGTGGGGGCCTGTACACGGATGGAGCAATACCTGGAATGAAGCTGTACAAATATGTAAGAGTTCACTTTTATGGTACCTATTCATTAATTTCAATAAGGCTTGAATATCATCCCAAGTCTATCATGGAAGGTGATGGGATTAAAAAACATAGAGATTGGTAATGAAATTGCATAATAATTTGGATGACAGCATCATATGAGGGAATCAAAGGAAAATAATGTGGAATAAAATGAAGAATTTTGTTTATGCCCTTTAAGCCAGATGTTTACACTGGCTTATTCATTACCATGTTCATTACTGTAATTATTTTACATTGATTATTCATAATGATTGGCTATGAATGTCTTCCTGTTTAGATTTTATGAATGGTTAATTCTCTACAGTCCTCTCTCATCCATAATTTTTTCTTTTTGGAGCATGACAATGATACCTTATACGAAATAAGAAACACGCAGAGGACTTGATCTTTAGAATGAATCAAGAAAATAAAATATCTTTGAATGAAACTTTACAAATAAATATAACCAGTTCAAGTACTTTGAAAGCAGTCTCTGTATTTCTAGTAAGAATAAAATTTTTGGTATCTCAGGCCAAAATAATAGTTTCATCAATTTTTTATGTGAGAGTGATAAAATGGATTCTTCATTTTTATATTTGTGATTTTTTGTATCTAGAGTGTAATCAAAGAAATTATAATTCGATAATTTTATAATTAAAAGAAACCATGGTAAAAATAAAATTGAAATGACAGTGATAAAGGGCTCAGGTATCAAAAGTAAACATTTATACATCTGGTTCCTACAAACTGGAAGATGGCCCTTTATAATGCTGGATTGGTGGTCTGTCTTTCAACCATCTATCCACCTATTAAGCCAGAATCACCAGTATACTAACCATAATTCTGAGGATGAAAAAAGTTACTCTATAAAAACACAAAACAAGGAGTTGGAGACGAAACAAATTATTTCAGTTTACTCACAACACAGCCTTTCACAGCACCACTGACAAGGAGTTATTTAACTTACCTCATCAGCTAACACATAACTTAGAACAGTTTAAAGAACTTAAACTGTAAATAATAGATTTACAGTCAGTTTATAACCTTTCCAGCTTTCACATCCTCTGTTTGTCTTGCTTGTATTCTGTTAAACAAGAAAAGTGTTGTGACCCATAATTGCAGGCAGATTCACAGCAGGTTTTGAGGAGCTTTTTTTGCCACAGTGTCCGAGCTGCCTCCATCTGCTGCTGTCTTGTGTGCTTCCCACAGGGGGATGTGGCTAATTTTTCAGTCAATTAGCAGAAGGGTTGCTTTTGTTCTCCCTGTGCACCCCCATGGGCTCCTCTTACACCCTGGACACACTATTCAGATGTTGGGAGTTTTCAAAAAGCATATCATGTTATTTTTTTTCTATTGACCTTTGTGACATTGTTGGGCAAATGCTGTCTCCTGTAATCATAGACACTTACATTAAACTGTGAGGACTAACTTTGGAATGTTTTTAATATTAATATTAATAATACATGTAGAAATGGCTTTTCTTAAATGATTTCTGAAATCTTATATCAAAGCCTAGCCTTACTTTTTCATTCAGGAGGAACCAGTTGACATACTAATACTTTATTGTGATAATTATTTACTATATATTTTACTCTCTTAACAGGAAAAAAGTTTCTTAACAATTGCTTTTGCTGCTTAGTTTTTAGCAAGGAACATTTAGATGATGAACAGAAACCTCAGGTTACGAACACAACTCAGTTTCAGTGAAAGTTATATATCAAATGAAATAAGGAGCTTTAAAAAGTGGATTTAATTGCACACTTGCATGTTTATACCTTTGTATACCTAACAGAGGGGTAATGCAAACATTATATAGTGGTTGAATAATAACCTGATAGTCAGGCTCCTTGTCTATTCTGTGTGTTGCTTTCTATGAATTTTAATCAGGCTTTGGCTAATATGCATTCCTTGCAAGACAGAAAATACTGTTATTTCAGTATAACAGAATATTACCAGATTTCTGGAAAAAAGTCAGTGTTTTCTTCTGAAGAATATAGTTGAGCTAACAGAAAGCAATATGCTTTAAGCCCCCAATTTATGCACATTTCTATTGGAATGCTATCTTTCCTAGGTGTCCCTGAGCTTAATCGGCTTCGAGAAATTTTGAACATCAGTTTGCATATGAAATTCTCGATGTGCTGTATCGACCATTGTATACTATGGGAGCATATAGAATTCTTTTTAATATCATTGTTGTTCCTTTTATCTGTGATTTCTATCTCGGATGCAAATATGGATCAGTGAGGGTATTTTTCCTTCTCCTTGGCTCCACGATCACGCCACTACTTTTTACGGTAGGATATCAAGCGAGTTCATTTTCCTGTAACCTTTCATCTGACCAGCCTCTTGGCTATATCTTTCTATAGTTAATAAATATACTTTTCCTCAGTGTTAAGCAATAAAATATTCACTGGGTCTGAGCTGGGGTTAACAGATTTCTGAAAATTTTATTGCGTGACAGCCTGTCCTGAATAATCCCCTCAGCTGTCTCATGTTCTGGGGCAGAAATGATCTTATGTGTCACTCTAATAGTCTAGAATTACACTTGTATCACTGTCACCAGCATATGGGGCTGTGTATACCCCTAGGCCCAGCTCCCTCTCTTTCACGGCATTTAAAATGATAACATTTGGCAAAGCCAGTTTTGACAGAAAGTGAACTCTCCTTTCCGTGCCGGTGACAAAGCCGGCCACCGGAGGCCTGACACTGAGCAGCCAGTCATCGTACTCTTTGCTGGGTAATGATCGTGGGTTTCCCTCCTCTTAATAACCATCTTGCTGCAAGGGGAGGCTTGAGTGCAAGTCTTCACTTAATTATACAGTCTTCATCTTAAGTGCTTTATTCATGTGAGGGTTTCAGCTACTCAGGCATTATCATAGCTTTTCTTTTCCACCCTGCCAAAACGTAACGATTGCTGGGAAGGCAAAGGGAGAGGGAAGGATTTTGGGAAAATAGCAGGCAGGAAAACAAAATGGCTTGCATACACTCAAAAACAAAAGAGTTTTAGGAACTGCACTTCATATCATGATAATAAATCTCTGAACGTATTGCACTGCTAATAACAGCTGCTAAAGGTGGTGTATAGCTAGTGTGCCAAAGACTGAGGAGAAAAAAGAGAAGATTCCAAAATGAAAGAAAAGAAAGGTAAAGGAAAAAAAAAAAAAGAATTACTCTCTAAAACTGAGGCCAGATCCTGAAAGGCCATTTTTTAATACAAGCAAAATAAAATGTGGCAACTCAGGAACTTGGTGCTGAGGTGAACCCTTTATTTAAGTCTGTTAAATTAACCAGTAGACATTTCTGAAATGCAGAAGGTTGTGCCAGCAGGTGTTCGTGGCAGCGTAAGGAGAGTGTAAGACATTATTTACTGTTAGCGCTAGATAAATCATATTCATATTTCCATTCCCACTCCCAACTTTAGCTTAGAATTTGAATTTTGAGAATATTTTCTTCTTACAGTTTACTTTCACCATTTTAACTGGTATGCTTCTAAAGGAAGGCTTGACTCACTTTCCCATTTCCCACCGCTTTCTCCATAATGACTCTTGTCTGAAGCTCGTCCCAGTGGATCTCTCTACTGATGTGTGTTTTAGTCTACTCTTAGGTAGTAGACATTTCAGGTTGATTGTTAAAAAAGAGAATAAAGTTGGATTTTTTTTTTCCCTTTTTGCCTTCCCCCACAGCTGTATTAGCACAACTATTTTCAGTGCCTTAGTCCATTGCTGACTTTATCCACACCAAGGAAATGACCCCTATTTTTTTGCTTACATCCAGGCATTGATTTTAGAAACATCTGGGGAAGGTCCTCATTTTTCTTGAATTCCTGTTTTCAGAAAAGAAGAGCTGTCTTGAGCTGTCTTTCATTACTAGCACACAGTGAAATGAGCTCAGTAATAGGGAGACATGAGAGATGCCCTGGACTACAGCAGTTTCACAGAGATTTGGAGAACTGTAAAATCTCGAAGGAGGAAGGATAAAAAAATTGTTCCAGAAAATTAACTTGTGAGAGTGTCAGATAGTTATCTGAACTGTTTGAAATTTGATTTCAACCAAATTCCAGATCTTTTGTGTTTCAGTCAATTCTTTTTCTACAATGGCAATCTCTTAGGGCTTACCACTGCACAACCTGAAACCCAATGATATGGTTGCATGAAGCGTAATGCTCAATGACCTCTTTTGTAGGACTATAGAGATCTCATTAACATTAATACCATTTATGGAGAACCTTAGGACAATGTGAAGCAGAGCTTTAAAAAACATGCATTCACCCACAGATGTGCATTGAAATTTTAAAGACATGTACTGGATTGTTAGGAATATGCACACTGAATTTTAAGCAAATCCCTGAAGTTTCTGGTGCCACTGCTTAAGCACTTCATTCTCTGTTATGTTCAGTGACTTTCATAAACAGTTTAAAGCAGTGATATGAACTATTTGCCTGAAACAACTCTGCACTCGTTCTTATACTATGTATCTCCTGAAAGCTCTGTCATGATTCCACCCACTGAGACACAAGCATTCCCTCTGCACATACCCATTAGTTCTCCTTATTATGATTAATAATCCTTAGGTAACTTGTGGTCATAGAGCTAGCATGTGCATGACTGAGCATAGATCCTCACCACTGTGTTTAGCTGCCCTGTCAAGCTGAATACAACATATACTGTTATTGAAAGCCAGATGATGACTTTAGGTCACGGCCCTTTGTGATCAATGTAAACATTCCTTAGCCTCCCAGTAGAGAAAACAGTAACTTCAAGTTAAAATTATGTATCTTTGTCTTGTCATTTCTGTTAGCTTCTCTCTGTATATGACTGCGTGTGTGTGTGCACCTAAACATACATGTGCACTTATTTGTGTGAATGTTTGTACCTATGGATGCATGTACCCACAAACACATGTGCAATTATGCAAGTATTTGTCAAATTATGTGCTGGGTTCGCCACTTTTACCCTGTTTATGTATGGCTTAATATGTCCGTGGTTGGTAGCATTTTAAAACTATTTAATAGTTGATATCAGTAACTTGTTGGCAACACTGATATTCAGTGGTGGGAAGAGAAGAAAACAACAAGGGAGAGAAACAGTTAGGATACAAGTTGATGATAATGTAGGCTGTGCTTAAAAAAACTAAGCCCCATTTGACCAGTATATACGTAAGAGCTAACCCATAAATTGAGCTTTATGCTATTGTATGGAGACACTGAATGCAACAGGTTCAAGTGGAGAGTTGGAATATTTTTTCTTCATGAGGAAGGTCTCAGGTCTAAGGCAAGATACTATCATTCCAAGATGTGTTCCTTCATTACTCACCCAGTCAAGTATATGATGAAAGAGTAACAAAAAGTTAGAAATACGTAAAGGCTTGGCTCTGCCTAATATAGCCAACCTGATAAGAGTTAGCAGTCACTTGCTGTGAGTTTTGGTCTCAGTGATACTAGCTTTTCTGTGAAAACAGGAACTCTTGGGTTTTGTTGTTAGGCTCCAAAACATGACATTTCCAGCTAGATTACCTGAGTTAAGGCAAGAAGAAAGTTTTATTAAGTGCAGATAAAGTTACAGAGGAGAAAAAGAACTCTGACTCAGGTAACAAAATGCATTTTCACACATTCTGATGGTCATCTGTTAAAATCCTGTGATTTTTTTCAGAATTCAGTTGCATGAGAAAGGATGCTTATGAATTTTAAACTTTATAGAATATGCATCTTATCAAGTATTGTATCATCCAAAACTCTTTGAAAACAATCAACAAAGCTCCTAAATGCCATGCTTACCTGTTACTCATGACATCCTATTGCAGAATTTGTTACCCAAGCTGGTAGAAATGGCTATACTCATGTGATTATGACAATTTAACTATCATAAAATTGATTGATAGGTTGCTTTTTATAGATTTCTGCATCTAGTTCAAAGTGCAGCTGAACATACAAACGACACAGTGTACCATGCTTTGTCTCACCATCCTATGCTCAGTGACTAACACCTGACGTTTTCCTTCTACAAAATCCACCATTTGCATTAAAAAAAAAAAAAAAGAAAAAAAGAAAAAAATTATCTAAATTTGTTCTGATCAACTTTTTCTAATGGGATAACCTCCCAGGCTCAAATTGTAGAGAAGAAAACTTGAATAATCACATCACATGGATGAGTTCCATATCATTTCCAGATGGCGTTTTCAATATGGATGTATCAGATTGTTTTACTCAGAATATCACATTAAGACTGCGGCATGCCAAAAAAGCCATTTATTTATTTATAAATCTCAGCCCCAGGATAATTTTCTGCACAAATAAAAATAGGTGGTTAGAAAATTTGGTTCTATTCTTGGTGCTGCCAGTGATATTCTTAAGAACGTTGGCTAAGTGGTTTAGTATCTGTGCCTTTTCAAGGAGCACACTGGAGATGATAGTTTACTCTTTTTCTCCATCTGTTAAGACTGCATGTATTTACTCAGAGACTGTTGCTTACCATGTGAACAAATAGTATCCATCTATCTGGCAACTTTTTAAGATAATAGAGTGGGAGAAATGTGTGAAGCAATTACAATGAATCTTACTTTTGTCTTCATAATTTTAGTTTCTTTCAGTATTTAACAGGGAAGCAAAAAATTAGCTGAGGGGAAGTTGACTGATTTGGCTGGATGTGTACTCAGAAGCCATATGCTTCAACAAAATATGGTGGGAATGATTATTTAAAGAAAAACAATAAAATGGAGTTTCAGAGAAACAACAAAAAGGGTGTTTTATTGATGACTGATCAAAAAAGGCGAAGAAATAACATTTAGAAACAAAAAATGAGACTGTACACTACATGCTAATTTTTGACTGGTATAAAGATAGCATGGGTAACAAGTTGTCATATTGTGAATACTGAATTTTGGGATAGTATCACATACTGACAGTTTGCTTTGGCATTGTACAGTGAGATAAAACATACGAAGTGCAAGCTTGTTGCAAATTCTTGTAAATATCATTGTGTCAGCCTTTTTCATCCTCTATATGCTGAGAATACTTAAGCAAAATTAAGTAACCTAGGGGCTAACCAGTGTAACGTGATTTGTATTCACATTTGTGTATAAGTTAAATTCTTGTCCTTTCATGGATGAACTTCAGGAAGTTGCTTCCAGCTATCAAATATACTCAAATATCATTAACTTGTAACAAGAAGTTATGTTAACAAAAGTTAAATAGACAAAATAATGTTACGGAGGAGTAAGAGAAAATCCAGGTTTGATTTTCAAGGTTCATTTTATCTGATTGGTTCAGAATATGTCACAGTTTATCTATACCTAATGAGAATTCTTTATGCTGGTATGTCATATCTGTACTTGAACCAAGAGATAATCCAGGCCATAACAGGAATGATAGTGGAGGAGAAATACAGTGTTAGGACCACTTCAGATGAGGTGAAGTCATAGTCACTTGGGTCAGAATCAAGGGTATGACGTGGAATGGTATCCATGAAGCTGATGAATGAGGGGTCATTATAAAGCCCAGTGCTCTACTTAAAAGGAAGAGAAAAGTATGTGTAGAACATAAAAATAGAAAAGCTCTCTGTGGCAGGAGGTTGAGCTAACAACTATGAGAAACAACTGTTAACATGATTGAAAATACTTGGTTGGTTTTGTACATGATCATATGGAGTTTTATCACTACTATGAGGATGACTAGAGCTTTAGTCCATTACACTCTGGATACTAAGAAAAGAGAAAGAGTGATAAACCTGTTTCTGCTTCAGGAAATAAAAGTGCTACAAACTACAATATCAGACATAGCATTGAAAATAACACCACAAGGAGTTCTAGCTCATGGACATCAAAAGGAATATTACATAAGCATTTTAAGAAAAGGCAGATGTAAAAGCCTTCTCCAATTTCAGTAATACTGAGTAGTAAGGTTAAAATTTCTTTGTATGTTAAGTCCACTACATGGCTTTAAACATTAGGTGTAAAGTAAGCTGACAAAGACTGAAGGAGTTAAGAAAGAGAATTATAATATCCCTAGTGATGCTTTGCAATTCAACTATGTACCATTTGTGGTCACTTTTAAAAACTTTCAGAAAATGTCAGAAAAGCATCTGGAGATCAGAATTGTTAAATGCTGCCACTGAGGCTTGACTCATATTAAGGTGTTCCCATAAAACCAGCACATCATTTTTAGTGCTTCTAAAAAAAAATCAGATGAGTACAAATAAGACTCAGTATGAAACAGTATTCATCTCAACTGCTGTTTGTGTTGGTGTGAGCATTTGACACCCATTTTCTACTCACTCAAATGAAGATGCTTAACAATGTAATTTAGTGCCAGCTCTTGCTATTCTGTTGTCTCTTGCCAGATCATGTCAATGGCAGAATGAACCTCTAAGAGAAAAATAAACCCTAAACAAAAAACAACCTTGAGAAAGGGAGAGAAGCCGTAAAAAATACAGAGACTTGAACAGTTAAATCTGGGCCAAATCCTTTACTGTTTTAATGGGAGATAATCATCTGAATTAAATTTAGTATGACCTGCACATGCTTTCACAAATCACTGGATCTGAGCTAATATCCTCTTCTGAAAGATGGGCTATATAGCTTAGACTGCTCTGTGATAATGCCTCTCTTCTGGACCAGAGCTGACTTTTGTCTGGCCAGGCTGAAAATGGACAAATTGAGGCTGTCTCTGTTTTTATCCAACCATGCAAACATGCCTGCTGAAAACTTTCAAGAGCTAAAAGACTTCATGTCTGCCACATGATGAGAAAAAGTGTCACTGTTTGAGAGGTCTGAATTAAGAAATCATTGTTTATCTGGCAGAGTATTTGATGTGGTACCATCATAAAACCATGTTTTAAATGGTTCATGGATATGTCAAAAATGTTATATTTTGATCAAGGTAAAATGGAATTACCAGGGAGGGTCTACACCAGAAAGAATAAAAATTTCAGAGAAATGTTCCCTGAGTAATTGTTACTCTCATCCAACTGGGAAACTGTTTAGCTTTGCAGCACCATAGGCATTTGTAGCAAGTAGCATAAGCAGAGGGTCAGCATCTGGGAGAGGAATAGGATAGGTTTCAATTACAGCAGACTTCAGGCATTCAGATCTGAATTGGATTTCTTTAACCTGCGCTCTTTATGGTAAAAAAACTCTCTTTTTCATTTCCTGGCAGAAAGGATTACAGTGAGTCTCTCGGTTGGTGTCTGTAAGTTTGCATGAGGAAATGTTTACTTCAGGAAGTGGATAGCCTTTTACGATATTCTTTGCTAAAGTCCTGGGGACAGTGTTGCTGTGTGGCTGAACTTGCAGTATCACTTGGGTACAGGATGGGTAAGAATCTTCCTGTGATCCTAGTTAGGTAAGATAGCTCTTCATGTCCAGGTGGTTTCTCTGTTTCTGTCCTTTCAGGTTATGAAATTAAGAAAGTGCTAATTTCCCTCATTGCTGCTTGTGTCAATGGCTTTTTTCTATTCTGAGGCTGAGAGATGCAAGGGAGTACTGTGGAACAATATAGAAATGCTTTCAGGCATTCAATGCATCCCACCTGAATTTTTGGTTTCATGTTAATTCAGAATGCAATGTGAAAGCTAGAGGTCTTGAAAATGTACAAACTGAGCACCAGTAATTTTCACCTGAACTCATTCAAACTGAAGTCAGCAGGTTTCAGAGAGCTCTAATAATTACTGAGAGACTTAGCAAAGGCTTGTCTGATCCTATATTTGTGACTTAGCACAGCATTCAACCTTCTTTCACACTCTCCGTAGCAAAATTAAGAGCTCTTAGACAATGATGGATGGCAAGTCTGCCACACTTTGACTTTAAAGAGGTTGAAATAAAGTACCAGCTGGAAAGAAATAATGGAAATGCGGATGGGCTGTTCAGTACACATGTAAATGTAAATAACACATATGACTGACAGTGCAACTGAAAATCAAGACTTTAAAATATGTTTCCACATTCCCCAAATAAGGTATTGAAATTCTAGGATACAGACCAATACAAATCATTGTATATATATAAAAAAAAAGTATTTCAAACATGTAAGGGGGGTTAGCATAAATCCATAATAGAAACATTCAGAGACATACAGGATTTGATCTCTGATGCAGAAACTTAAAGGCAAGACTCAGACAGTAAAAATGAAAACTGACTCCTTTGAAAACAATAAACCTGTTTGTTATACACAATGGCACAATCTTGTAGGAGCAAGAAAAGTCATACCTCAGAAGGCATTTGGCCTTTCCCCTTTTCTGTCCTCCACAAGGGTGATTTTAATACCTCATACAGTCCTAGAGAAAAAAACCTGAGGAAAGGGCCATGTTAGGGTTTAGCTTAGTGCTAGTATACATTTGGACTGCTGTGTCTGCTACCTAGGCTGAATATATCTTCTTGTCACCATCATCTCTCATTTTTGTCTGCACTTTGGTTATAAGTTCTTGTGACATCCTGGGTATTGCACTTTCTTCATGGTCATCCTGTTGCCAGGACCCTTTATTCTGGGACTTATACAAGGAAATCAATATTTGTTCTGGATTAGTATCAGTGAAGTTACTTCAGATTTTCAGACACTGCATGGGTGTCTAAGCATTGCTACTAATTGAAAGAAAAATTCACTCTTTATTTAATTTTACTGAATCCAGAGGTGTTCCATGCAGACTGAATTTATACAGAAAGAGAGAGACAAATTGAAAGATGAAGACAGAGAAAGAGAACAAAAAAAGACTGATAATCATCTGGGTCAATAGCAGGTCTAAAACTATAAATCCTTAATTTATGGAAATGCATATAAATGGTTCTACAATGAGTTTAAAATTTAACCTCTGAAACACAAACCTTTTGGAGTCCTTTTTTAGCAGCAAACAAACAAATGCTCATGTTGCTTTTTAAGAGGACTCTTCACGGACATCTAACCTTCAACAAGAGTTGGCTGATTGTATCTGAATCCATCTGGATAGCACCAACTCATTTATACAATCCCAGTTCATTTTTTTTTTTTTTGTCCATAGGCTACATCAGTTTTTAAATTATGGCTTTTAAGGCTATATTGCCATTGGAAAAAAAAAATCTATCCTGTTTCAGAGTTCAGGGAGCATTATAGGATAACTGTTTTGTATGTCTTTGTTGAATTAAGACATTATGTTTTCCAAAAAAGTCAAAATAGGAATGAAATTGCTTTAAGAACTACAGCTATCCTTCACAGAGACTCAGGAAAAAAAAAAAAAAGTGACAAGGGAAGATTTATTTTTCATTTTATATTTAAATATTATACTTTTTTGAACATACAATTCTAATGACATCTTTTTTTGCTTTCTGTGCAGGAGTGTGACCATTTTATCTCTGGTTTGGTCCTGGACAAACACTATGCATTTGTTGCAAGTTCATTTGAATAACTCGAAGCATGTATATCCTGATGAAACACTAATAGACAATGTAGCCATACTACACAGGCACACTAATATGTTTACTAAGCTGATCAATAATAAGATTGATCAGTCTTTTGCTTGGCCAAGTTAATCATGCTATTGATCAGCTTAGCAAACACATCGCTTTCCTTGTGCGCTATTGCTATACAGGCTGTCCACCCCACCCCCATCAACTGGACATCAGGAGATTTCAGAAAATGAAATATAACAACATTTTCTACAGTCAGTTCTATTACTTCAGGGTCATCTTCTACAGATAACTATAACATTTCATGATTAAGGTATTTAGATTTCTTAACCTTCTCTTGTAAGTCTGAGCACTGTTGTTAAGAACATGAGAAAATTTCAGAATCTTTTTCCAAGGCATAAGACTCAGACCAAGCTCTGGCTCTAACGAGGTCCTCTTTCTTACATTATTATTTGAGGTTCCCTCATCCTCTATGCATCTTATAAAAGCATTTCTCGATTTAGAGGCTTTAGGCTTTCTTAAGGGAAATAATTTAATTGCAGAGAAAAGTTCAATACAATCAGAAGATACGGATGTTGTGGTATATTATTAGCACAACACTTGGAGATTTAACTTTGGAACTATACAGCAAGACACTCAATAGTTTCAAACTAGCATCAAAGGGAATTTCACAGTTATATTCTTGTATGGAGTGGCAACAAAGTCTCTTAAGTATGGAAATAGGTCTATTATATTTAGGCTACACCTCTTACATGGTTTGTTTACTTTTCTATCTTGTTTTGAAAGCCTGAGTTTGTGCCAGTGTGCCGTGCTAACAAAACAGTTCTCAAGCACTTTTTACAGCTTGAAGCACATGGTAATTTAAGGCTTATTTTCCATACAAAGCCCCTTCCATTAGAAATAAAATAAATTCCCCACCGCAACTACAAAACAGCATTGGAAATGGTTGCTGTTTTCTGGTGTGTATCTTAATGCAGATAGTGAACAGAAAGTAGGAAAGCCAGATCTTAAATCCAGACTTCTCTGGATTTAACAGTATCTTCTGGACTAGAAGCAGTGGGAGGAGTATACAAATGGCTGCAAGTACACGAGTATGATTTTTTTATAGCATATGGTCAAGGACAGATGTCATTGGAAACATAATATCTTAGTGCAGATATTCAGCTTATGGAAACTGGATTTGCTCAATTGAGTGTGTCTCATACAGTTCTCCTTTGATAATGCTGGACTACAGTTCTATACCTTCATTCTTCGGGACATAAGAAATTAGAAGATATGTAAAACATGCCATAGAAAAGTAAATTTTCTAGTTTTTTTCGGAGGTCAGAATGTAGGAAGAAAGGGTGTGGGTTTTTTTTTTCAGAAGATAACTGCTGAAGTTACAAGGTACAAGTATACTGACGAGAACTTAATATTTGCAGGAAAAGATGTTATGGTACAGCCTATTTTTCTAGTTTGACTATAGCTAGAAATTAAACCCTAAATACAAACTGTATATTAAGTAAAATTGGGTAACAGGAGTCACCTCCCACCTCCTAAGCATACTCAACATGAGTAGAGAACCTTGAAAACCACTCAAGTAATGTAATCTCACACTAGTTCAAATTGTACTTGCTTCAAGTCTGTTGTGTGGTTCTAGAAAACCTAGAAGGTCCTGTTAGCTGCTTGCTTTCTGTTTAATTTATAAGTAAGTGTTTTGTGTAAGAGTTCATAATTAGACTCAGAGATTTTAACCTGAAAGAAGTTATTTCTAAAGACCTATTGTACCTATCCAGCTGTGAAATCCTCAGTATAGTGTCAATTTGCATTTTGCAAAACCATGTTATTGGAAATAGAAAAAAAATTCAAAATGTTGTCACATTTTTAAAATTTGAAAATATCCAATGCAAAGTTGAATTTGAAAGTCTGGAAGGTCTACATTTCTCATTAGTATCAGCTAATATTTGGCATTGTAGACAACTTGGTCAGGGTGTCTTTGGCTGGTGAACAAGGACACTGAAGCCACTAGCAATAGTAAAATTGCCAGCCTAAATAAATTAAAAAAAGTCAAAGCCCGACTTTGGACTTGGTAAGTGCTACCAAGCTATTGCAGGTGAATTTTCCTTGTATGAAACTGATCACTGAATCTCTAAGATCAGGGATTGTTTTAGGGGTACCTGGGTTATCTGATTTTTCTATGTGTGAAAGGTACAAGACTAGTATTCCTGGAGGACAATGTTGTAGCCAGTCTTTGGAAAAGACAGGGTTCTCTCACTGCCCTGTTTATACACTTGAACTTTAACTCAAAAGATGAAAGATCTGCATCCATATCTTCACAATAGAGACCCTGATGAATGAACAACAGCTAAAGTGAGTATTTTCACAGAAACAAGTTTTTTGTAACCTGAAAGAAAATAAATTGGTAGTCTCAAGTCTGTATTTTTAATCATTTCCTAACATTTTAAACTGTAAGTCTTTGTGGGAAGTTGTTCATTGTGTTGTATATGGGTTAGGCACAGAGCAAGAAATGGCTGCTTTAGTCTACTGACACACAGGAATGACTTTTAAATACACCTCCTGCAAATGTGGTATTTTCCTATTCTTACTTCTTTCTTGCATTGTGAAGTTGGCTCTGTGGCATCTCTGTTAAAAACATGGAAGGTCCAGGACTACAAAGAGAGTCATTTGTAATGAGGAGAGAAGGTGGAGTCTGGGCCGCGAGTGTCATACTGGCATTGCCAATAGCTGCAGTTTTGAGAAAGAAGGGTCATACTGCTGCAGGGCCCTGACTGTAAATGGCACTTCTGTTACTTTAAAGACTACATAATTCCATTCCACTTAAGTCAGCAGACTAGGAGTATGTGTAATGATCTTCTTTTCACCCTCCAGGGTCTGAGCAAGAATGATTCCAAGACCAAGTTTTCTGGCTTCCATAAAGATTTCAAACGAAGATTTTAAATCTGTGTGGAAGAATATTGAAGGTGCTATTAATGCTTGTTTGAGCTTTCGAAATGCCCTTTGACATCCTCCATCATTATTCCGAGCAAGTAGTACAGGTATTTCAACTCAAATAGTTGAAATCAATTCTTACTTTTACAGGAAGTCTGAAGAGAGAGTTTTAACACTACCTTGCCCAAATAAAGCCAAGTTAAGCAGTCTATTTAAAGAGTATCTTGTCAAAATACTCCTGACTTTTTTTGCTCCCCCCCCTCTTTTTTTTTTAGTGACAGAAATGTCTCTCTTTTTTTTTTTTTAAATTGTTTTTGAAAACTCAGTGGTTTGTTTTTCTGCAATCTCTATTGAAGGCAAAAATCCTAACTTATTTTTAGCATTGGAACTCTGTCTCCACTACATCTTTGATAGAAAAATTAAGGATTATGCCTTTTTACTTCTCTTTTGTGAAATATCAATACTTTATGCTGAATCTAAGATATCCCTGGAGGACAAGTGAAAGGCTGAACAGAGAGAGAAAACTCTGAACATTTCCTGGTCAGAGATTGAATTTTGACCTATCTTATTTTTACCTTGGGAAACATGCTAATTTTAAAGGACAAAGGTTTCTGTCTTTGGAATTCGACAATGCATAGGTAGCCATTGTTGAAAAATATGTTTTATTTTAGGGATAAAGCCAGCACCAATAGTATTCCACTATAGGTTCTGAAAACCTTCTGCAACATGTAATGAGATACAACTTATTTTGTGCAACTTTCAGGTCTTTATTATTCACTGAAAGACAAATTTCACCTCCAGATCCAAAAGCCAGGAGTACCTCTGTGGAGTGGCAAATGAGAGGTAAATAAACTCAGGCACTTAAAATGAGAATAAAATTTGAAGCATTAGAATGATTGTTCACTCCATACTGTGCACTAGCAACATCTCCAGGGACATGAATATTGGGATGCAGTACCCAAACACAGGCTTGATTAGGAAAACGACTACCCAGTATTGTATGTCTGAATTTGTACTACTTTCTGATCTGCATAACATTAACTATGGAGGCAATAAACCCCTCTATTTTTTAGCAGGCATTAAAAAAAAACAACAACAACAAAACCAAACAAAACCACAACACATAATTTAATTAGAAGCCACACATTATTTTTTTTTCCTGCAAAAAGTATGGAGAAGCTCATTATGCTTGTTGTAAACTTCAGCTTCTGAAGCACAATATGATGGGCCAGCTGCACAGGATGACTGCACATTTTCTGACTAAAGCTGTCATGTAAATATGCACCAGAAAGAAGGATCTAATTTTAAAAAAGTTGTCTCTGTGGTTGTTAATTCCTGCT
>NW_009912016.1:65866-80676 GCF_000696875.1 Nestor notabilis
CTGAAACCTAAAGATGAAAATTAAAATGTGTCTTGCCTAATAAAACACATGATCATTCTAGCAAATAGCATGCCTATGCAATGGGTTTTTACATAATTTCTGGATTTTGTGTGGCATGCAGCAGGGCAGCTAATAGCATAGACTGATATAACAGGATGCAGATTCCCTCTTGCTTAAATTCCTTGCTACTCTCCTCAAAAAGAGCTAGAAGAACTAGAAAGGAGAAAAAACATGACCCTCTTTTTCTTGGAAGCTTATGAATACTCTGTAAGCAGCAGTACAGAATAAGTGAGAAAGGAACAAGAAAAAAGTTAGCCTATATCTTTCATGGAGAAGTCTCCTATAATATTGCAGAGCTTTCACTCTCATTGACATAAAATAAAAAGACAAATTTTAAACTAAAAATAAATAAATAAATTATACTTAAGAAGGTGCATGTGTGTTCATGTAAGATCTGTGTCATGATCTATTTTGTATTATATTTAGTACATGAGCGTGCATGTGAATAGAGTATGCCATGAATATTATATATATTTGGGATTTTGAAATGGATAGCTAGTCAAGGACAGAAACTTTCCCGAGAAACATTTGAAAAGTCAGGAAAAAATGGCAGTGGAAACTGTAAACTGTTTAAAAGATTTTTCCTTGTTAATAAGAAATTTGCTTGTTCTTCAGGATGTATAATTGAAGAAAGCAGTTTCATTGCTTAATGAGGAAATGTAGGCTAGAAGAAAAAAAAGCAACAGCAAAAATTACCTGCATATGACTACACACAATATGGCAAACAGAAGAAAAAAACCCCAAACAATCAAAGACGGTAAGGAAAGCAGGATGACTCATTCAATGACTAGCAGAACAGTGATAACATTTAAAATATATGAAGAATTAAAGGAATCGTTCAATGTCAATTCAGTCTTATTTGTCTTGCAACAGTACCAAAAAAAGTAGAATGGTATCACTTGATATTTCTCTCCCTGAACTAAAGAGTGATTGAAGCTTAGTGGTTTGGGTTTTGGGTTGTGGCTTCTGGTAGAATGAAGCAGAGAAATGTCACAAGACTCTGCTTACTGCAGGGAGTTCAAATTATTCAAAACAAGCCACTGTGTAATTCCTATCTTTTGTTCCTGTTCAGTTAGATGGGATACTGTCCCATACATCTCCTTTGCAAGCCAGTCAATGAACAATGCACACCCTCAAATCCTGGGAAAAACAGTAGCATAACAAAGAACATTTCTGCCGCTGAGTTTAGTTGTCTTAATATAGCTCCTGCATGGCTTTTCTATTCATTAATAACATAGTTATCCCAAATGCATGTTAATAAGAACTTATTATCACCTACCACCACATTTTGTCTACATTTGAATATCAGCTTCAAATAATTTATTTTAAAGAGAAATAGGAAAATGAAAAGAAAAAAAAAACATTGGATGATGGATTTACATTTTGAAAAGTGAGTATGGCAAGTAGAAAACAATTTAATCAATGAACAAGTAATAAGTTTGAATTAAATCCAAAAATTAAAAAAAACCCCACCCAAACCCAACTTGTGGTTAGCTGTGACCATCTCTAAAAATATTCCAGACAATATGAGGAAGCAATTTAGGGGATGATTGCCAAGACTTGTACAAACATCATTAAGTAATAAATTTGAGAAAATTACATAATTATGGAGGTCATTTTTCATAAATATGGCAAAAGATGATTTTATTTCATTGGATAGATTTTAGAAAGCCAAAACTACAATGAATATGAGTAAAATTTTGAAGAGGTTTATTGTTGCAATATGAAAGAAATAGCTAATGGCATCATATTTGAGTTATGTGTTTGTAAAGAGAGAGGAAATGCATACTATGTAATGAAAGCCAGAGAGAAAAATTTAAGTAGAAAACATTAAGTACAAAGTTTAGTCTATATTCAAAAAATGACATAACACCGATGTAAGAACTGAAAGTTAGGATGCAGTTTTCCAGAGCACTGGAACTAAATTGTATGGCATTGCACAGGCAATGATAAAGTAGTCAGAGGCTGAGAAAAATCTAAGAATCTAAGAATGTAAAGAAAGTTCAACTGCCTTGCAAACCTGGAAGTGGAAGTAATGATTTAGTGTACTTAAGTGTACAAAAATTTAATTAATTGAACACAACATCTTCATAAAGTTTCTTAAATTGATATGGAAAAATAATAGTATTTGCTAACTGTTTAAAATGTTCAAAGCTGATCAAGAAATAATTCCAGGGATTTTGTAAAAGACTAAGTTTCTGATATTGGCAGTTGTTCTAAAGTGAAAAATGTGATCTTTTAACAAATCTCTGCTGTTTCCCAATATATTCCCAGTTTTTAGTGTTTGATATACTACTACTTTGAAGAAATCCATTATAAACTTTAAACATTTTCATGCTTTCTTTTGCTTGACATGAGCAATAGTTGTTGTCTTTTATTAAGTGAAGTATTTCAGATTCATATAAGATTGGCTCTACAGGAAGGAGTAGCTGTAAATCATACTTGTTAAATTCAGAATACTTAGAAAGGCTTTTAAAAAATGGTTCTAATCAATTATACTACCAGAATATTAAAGAAATATTTTGTGGGAATAGTACAAATTAGTTTATACTTTTTCATTTCTTCTTACTTATGGAGGTATTTATGTTGAGGAAAGAGCCATTATTCACTTTAGATCATAAAACATTTATTCATAGTTTTGCCTAGGATGTCTTCTGAGCAGATGCAAAAGTGAATCAAGAGCGATATATTTTCAGAAGCTCTGGGAGAAGTATTGAAAACTATGCCATGAATTGTTCATGTCATATATAATACAGTATGCTCTAAACCAGAAACCAACATTTCAAGAAGGTATTGTATACAAAGAATGGTTTAGTGACAAATTGGTGTGTCCTGAAACTTAAGTAGAATAAGAAAATATGGGCAGCACCTTGTAAATAGGTTTATTACAAACTGCCACAAATAAAAAAGTAAATAATCTGCTAGTGCTTTGCTGATCCATAACAATGCTAAGCTGTGTTATGACATAGATAAAAAAATATTCTGTTTAGTATTTTTTTCTACTTTTAGATTTAACTGTAATATTTCCATATTTCCCGAGCTTGTTACATCGCCTGAGTTAGTCTAATATATTGAGTAATACTAGGAGAATCCAGAAAAAATTGCCAAACCTCTCAAAAGAAGATGGTCAATATGTAGTTTGCAGCTTTTGAGTTTTTTTTATAGGTTCTCTTACTCCTTAAGCAAACAAGGGCTCCTAGAAAGACATCTCCAAACTGTGCTTTTCCTGGAGTCTCTGGAAGGATTAGTGGCTAACCGCAATCAGCTGTAGAGATGTGCTTCCTGTGTGATAGTTTATTCTGTTACAATTCACTATGCAAAAGTTCACATGAACAGTCAGATGGAACGTGTGAGTAACCCATGTAGTCCCCTGCAGAATTTTCCAGATTGTCGTCTTTGCTTATTCTGTTTTTCAGTAAAGCAACCACTAAAGGAACAGCTGAGGGATCTCAGAAACTCCTGCCTCCTCCCAGATTCACCAGATGTAGCTCCCAGTCAGCTGGTCTTTCCTCATCATTAAGGGATTTTCTCGGAGTGTAATGTAGTCTGAGCCCTACACTGGGAAAAAAGTCACATCTGGATATAGACCATTTGACCTCCTCCTTGTAAAAGCCCTGGTTAGTTAAGAGAACAAGGCCACACAGGTATGTGACTCCTTTAGTTCTCGTCTGGGAGGAAGTCCTATTTGTTCACCCTCTTATTGTCTGCTGTTTGAACACAATTGCGAGCACATGATAATACATCTTCCTGGGCCTGAAAACACTAGATATGTTCATAAAGAACTGAAAGCTGATGAGTTCCCTTAACTCAGTTAAACAACTGACTACGTTGTAATATCATAAATCTAATCTAGAGATCATAAATGAAGGAAAACCTCTCCACTTCCATATATCAGAACTGCAAATATAAAAAAATTACTTTTTATTAGTTTGTCAACTAGGAATTTTTACTTTTGTTAGGGAGACTAAGATGTCTTTTCACATTTTCTAAGGCTTAAAATAAATTTAATTCAACTAAATAGGAGTTCAAATATCTGAAATTAGTTTATTTACAATGACATATAGGTAGCATTATTCTGACGGACTTTGCTGAAGTTTCACACAGACATGTTAATAATTCTTGGTTATGCTTAATTTATTTTTATCAAGTTCTGCAAGTACATTTGTCTGTAGTTTGCATATTAACTGAGAGCAGAAATATCTTCTAGCAACAAAATACAAGACTTCAATGGCCTTGCATGCTCCAGTGGAAAGCGGTATGCGTAGGAGATACTTGCAGTTTGTAGAAATAGGTTAAATTCGTTCCACATGGGTCATAAGAAAATAATTATAGCCTCACAGCATTGAGCTTAAAGCCACAAAGAAACTATTAAATCATTTAATATAACTTCATATCCCTTTAAATTTCTTTCAGCTACACCTGTAATGAATGCAAACAATCATGCTTAACAAAAACATATCTACAAGAGAGACCTGAAGGTATGTGTTGGGTGGATTGTTCACTACTTGTTTTAGTACAAGCCAGGAGGAAACCTGGACTTTGAAGTGGAGGTAGCTGGCTGTGAGGGAGACGGAAGACAGGGAAAGCAAGAACAATAACAGTGACTGTCTCTGCTGGGGATCCTGTTTTATTCCTGCCATCAAAGCCATTCTAGTTCTACTATGTCATTTTACAATTAATTAACCTCAGTGTTAAACCTTTCTGCCAAAGTTCTCATTTAAATTATTTCTGAATTCCCTCATAATGTCTTTTTTTTTTTTTTTCCCCCCCAGATTCAGTATAAGGCTCTTCCAGACCTCTGAAATTTTCCTCATATTCCAAGCTTAATTACAAATTAATTTAATTGGGCTATGAGTGCAACAGGGTATCTTTAAAGAAAACCCAAACACCCTTGTGTTCTTGTTATTTAGGTTTGGTTATTTAAGATATTTATTCCTGATAGACATATCTTTTCATTTACTAATGGATTAGAAAGTAGTTTGTCACCATACAGAATGCAAATACAATGCCCTAGTTGCTTCCAAGTACAGAATAAAATTTATTGAACATTTGTTTATTTTCTCCATCACTACTGACACCACTCTAAGTAAATGTTGACAATTCACAAACTAAGGCTCCTGCTAGGAGTAATGTAGTTCCCATTATTGTAATTACTCTGTTATGGCAGCTAGGTACAGTATAGAAATAGAAAGTACTCCCACAAAGGACTTATCAACAAATAGAGAATGCCAGAAAGTTATGATGGCATGCTAGGAAGTGACAAAGCACACATAATATGTGCTTGAGTGATCTGTGAGCAGAGTTATGTCTATGCTACTATTAACAGCCTTGAAGTTCTGCTATTCCCAGGCTTCACCAACATTTGCTTCTACCCAGAACCACTCTCATTAGCCATAGATGTCAGATTGGCTTGGTCTTTAATTTAATGATTGAATCTGACTGTATTGAAGCTGGCAAGGAGAAATTGCAGTGGTAAGACTGGACCATCAGGTTCTCCTGTCTTTACTACACAGGAATGTACTTGGGCTTATTGGCTAGGATAGTTGCATAAGGAAGAGGTTTGCTAATTACACAAACCAAGCTGGTTTGTTGGAGAATACACTTTAGACAAAACCTGAAGAATTTATTGGTCATTAGGAGTGACATACCACCAGACACATCATGTATACATCTTCAAGCCACTTACCTGGATTAATTGAATCAATAATGAGAATAGTTCTGGTACCCAACGATGGGTAATATAAGATAATATACCAGAAGTCCATAAGAATGGCTCAGCTCCTTGTCATTCAGAAAGGGAAACTGCAGCCAAATACAATTTTTTTGAAAAGGAATGTCAACATGCAGCTTTCTCTCATTTCACCACTTTGAAGGGCTTTTTCTCCTGCCTACTGGAGTGAGAACACCATGAGCTACCAACACGCAGGATGAGTTCAGAATCCAGTGGAGTAGTTTAATGATGTAAAGAATGCACTTTTCTGATAATTACACTTACCTATCAATATTTATACAAATTTTCTTTCATTTTTGATTTTGCAGATAATATTGACATGTTAAGATAATTTTAGGTCATGGCTTCTCGTTGTGTGGGTATGGTGAACGAGCTAATCTACAAAGCTGTGACAGGCTGTAGGCCTTAGGAACATCTCAGAGTTTAAAGATACTAATATTAAACATCTTGCTGAATGCATCAGTCCACATGCTTCATCATAGGTATTCACCACATAGGGTGATGACAAAAAGAGAACAGAGCAAAAGCTATTAGTTGAGTAAGAAGAACCAAGTATGTGCTTATGCTTAAAAAACAGGAACAGCAGTAGCTAACGTATTACGAGAACCGATAAAAGCAATTGGTGATCAGAGCTCAGCTTGTGAGAAATTTACACTGATGTCAGGATAGCCAGAAAAATAAGGGGACAAAGGTAATCTTTTTGCCCTCAGCAAAGAAAAGACAGCATAACAAAGTGTTATTACAATCATAACATCTTCCAGATTCTGCCTAAGAACAAAGTCCTTGTCCATATGATGAAGGATCACATGAAGTTAAAGGGCAGATTCAGGGAGAAGAAAGGCGCATATGACCTAATCAAAACCATCTGTAACATCATGGATAAAAGGAGGGCAGTGCAATCCTACATTGATCATGTGTTCGGCTTCTCAAAAATTTTGACACCATCTGACATGACCAGCTTTAGGTTTTCAGATGTAGGAACTCTAAGCCATTTCATTGAACTCATTGCAAGATTCTGTCAGCAGCAAGAGAGAAGTGTGAGCAGCAATTGGTTTTCTATCAGCAAGAGGATGAGACAAGGATTCAGCATGTATGCAGTATTTCTAGGACAATTGTGGGAAAGATTAGGAAGAACAGAAATAGCTGAGCCTGCTATTGTTTGACACCTCTAAAATAACTTCAGATACACCAGTGAAATGACAGACTTTGCTTCAAATGCTTCTCGAGTGTGATGAAGTTGAATTCAATAAAAATATGCTAGTGTGGAGAATGTAGTTTACCCCTAAGTGTAATGAAATGAAGTGAAATTAAATTAAAGGAGGATGTTTGTTGGCTCATCAGAACAGGAAGAAGGCAAAAATCCCTATTAATGATCTAGTTTTTCACAGAGTGAATCACTGTAATTATTAAGGACCAGAAATATTTTGTTAAGGAATCTTTACTCATATTTCCTGTACAGAATAGAATACAATATTTTTATATGTGTGTATAAATAAAAGATTAAGAATACCTCATTTTGGTATGGACTCCTTCCCCCCCCCAAAAAAAAATAAA
Organism: Nestor notabilis; assembly: GCF_000696875.1. Lineage (NCBI taxonomy): Eukaryota > Metazoa > Chordata > Aves > Psittaciformes > Psittacidae > Nestor > Nestor notabilis. The sequence goes on from NW_009912016.1 coordinate 73,212, forward strand.
AAAAAGGTTGTGAAGGTTTCTAGCATCTTTATTTGCCTATATCTTTGACTCCTAAAAATTTTAAGGGTTTGGGGTTTTTTTCCCGATCTGTTAATGGATGTTAATCATGGGAATTTTGCTGCTAACAGGACAATTTCAGCATTTGAAATATGAAATTGCTGTTGGGACTTGGAATGTATTTATATGTGGAGTTTACAAAATTTCTGTCATAATGTCAAGGAAATAAATTGATTTGTCTTATTTTATTCTCAGATTCATTTTTTTTAATTTAATAGAGCATTTAATTGAAGTGGTCAAGGACTAATGATAAAGAGGGATAGTAAGTGCTTTTAATGAGAACATGATCATCATTCCACTAAGACTTCTGGCATGATCTCTTTTCTCCTAGGTCTTCTCCCCTGCTTGGTGGGTATTTTGAAGTTAGGCGTCTTCAGTGTGCTCTTCTTAGAGGACCATATGTGTCAGAGTGCTACACATGTCATTCTTGGGGGGTGAGAGGGCTTTCTTTGTGGATATCAGCAGGTGTTTCTCTACTTCTTTACACAGCACAGTGTTCTTGGAAGGTCTGGCTCTGGAGGATACTGGGAAAAAGTAAAAAATATTCTTTCTTTAAGCAAACCATGACCTTCTTCACACAAACTGCTGCTGGCAATAGGGTCAGTAGCACAGGGGAAAGGACATTACCCACGTAAAGCCTTAAATGCAGGACAGAGATCAAAATCACTTTGTTATGGTCCTCTCGTCCTTCCCATACGAGTCTGAGGAAACAGTACTACCACTTTCTTTGCCAGTAGTGGAACTTGCCAGTATTTCAGAGATTTTCTGAGAATACAGAATATATGAAATAGTTCACTTAGCCCTCCTACCCGAGGTGGTAAAATTTTGCCTCTCACCTGTTTATATTCTTGACATATGGGAGCTGAAAAGCTCCAGGAGTGGGGTACAATTGAAAGTGCCTCAGGCCCCTATTGAAAAAATTACAGTATCAATCACCAGAATGACGGGGTTGGGTTTTTTATTTTCATTTTGCTTTGACTGTTGTTGTTTACTGTACTGCATTGTGTATTGGCTTTGCTGGTTTACAATTCTAAGAATTTAGTATTTAAGTGATATTATCTATTGTGAAATGTATCTAAGACAAGGGAATCAATTCATGAAGTATTTCAGTGCATTCTACATCAAAATGATTTGTGATTACGAAATAAATATGAATAAAATATGAAGTTTGAAAACTTCATTAAACAAGATTTTTTTTTTCTGTTCTCAAATTAAGAATATTTTTCCTCTGGTTACCTCTGAGGACTCATGGAATAGCACGAATATCACTGGTGAAATTTGAAAATTCACAGGAGTTATATTAAAACATTATTTAATTGGCTAAACAATAAACCCAGTACTGTGGAGGGTAAAATTTGTTTTCTACTTGAAGGACTATAATTTCCCAAGAAAAAGACATCATATATTTTCCAGTTGTAGTGGCACACTTAACTACCAAGGCAAGAATCCTATGAGACAGATAAATAATATTTTAAATTATATTCACTTTTCTCAGACACAGTATCTTATATTAGTAAATCCTGTTGATCCAGTAATATTATCTTGGGGGATAACCAAAATCCTTATTCTCTACTTTAAATCGTCCATGAACATTTGTTTGGAAAACAGTTGCCTTGAAAGAAGATTCTTACCTGAGACAAAACTTGCATTGTTTAACTCACAGTGGATGAAATCAGATTCTTATTTCTTGTGGTTTAGCCAAATTAAAAAACGCTTTCCTTTCTCTCACGTATTTTGAACTCTTCAGGTTTTGGTAGGTGGGTGAATAAAATAATTTTTCTCCATTATTTAGCTACTTTGTAAAGACTCTAAGAACTGTTAGTTTAATGACCTGGCTTATTTTTTTGGGGGGCTATTTGGGTTTTTTTGGGGTTTTTTTTTTGTTTTGTTTGTTTGTTTGTTTTTTCCAACATGTTGCATTCCTGTGCTATTTAGATGATGCGAGGAATTTAGATAATCATAATGGCGATATATATTTTCATTATGTTTTGTCTATGTACCACTATATTCTCCAGAAAACAGCCATTTTTATTCTTCAACTATAGAACTCAACTGCTATTTTTAGTTATATAGAATGCCTCTCCAATCCCCCAAAACTTAAAAAAGCCTAATTTCATTAAATTTTATTTTGATTTGTGGATCCAAAAGTATCATAGTGCAGTTATGGAATATGACTCAAAATAAGCAAAACTTAGCAAAACCATTCTTTAGCTCAATGGAAAAATCTAGACACTCACTTTTGTATATGCCATTGGATGCCATATATTTTTTACATAAAAAATAAAAATAATAGCAAGAAAAGGTAAAATACTAGAAGTTCAGAGTGTTGATCTGAACTATTTTTGAAGCTTAAGCTAAACATAAAAATCCATCTGTTGTTTCACACTAGACGTCTTACTTTAGAATGAACCCTGCACTTACCTCCTTAGCTATTGATAACTTTCAGGATTTTTTTTTCAAGATAATACTTTAGATAAGAATTATATTTCTAATGGTATCTGTGCCTGAAAACTCTGTCCAGTTAAATTGGTCTCTAAAATCAGAAATCCCACTTAATTGAAAGTACAAGCAGACTAGTTTGTTTAGATGTGTCTGGGGTTGATTGGATGAGTTGCACATCTTAAGATATACATCTGGTCCGAACGCTTTACTTCATGACTAGGAAATAAAAAAAAGTGGCTACCAGAAACACATCAGTGCTTCTGAGCATGGCACTTTCTTAGGTCAGACTTAGGAGTAGCGCAAACAGGAAATCAAACAAAGAAATTGCAAGTATATACTACACACTAATAATAATATAGCTGTCAGTTCTCAACACCTAGTTAGTGGTCTGAGATCTAATAAATTTTTTTCAACAATACACTCTTTAGTCCCTGCAAGGTAACTATGATCACTTTATGAGAGCATGATAATGTCAAAAAGCTTAAGCTGTTCGTGTACTTCAAAAGAAATTTTTTGTCTGCTTGCCTCAAAATACTGACAACAAGAGCTTTTCAGGACTAACAAAGCAGAGTATTAGGCTTATCTGTTTCATCAGAAAATATGAAAGATTTCTGTTCTGAAAAAGTAACCTACTCCAGGTTTCTGCAAATTTTCAGAGCAGCTACTTCTTGTATAATGCTCTGCATAACCTACTTGAGATATACTGTTCTCATAAAACCAAACATCCAGAACACAAGTGAAGGGAAAAATGACCATTTTGTCACTCTTCTGGTTTTTTTTGAGAAAGCTTGAATCTCAGCAACGGAAAGGCTCTGCCTTACTGTTGTTTTATACTTGCTTTGATTAAGGAATACCATTCTGCCAGCTTTTGAGTGAATTGCACCATATTTTTCACCCAGTCAATCATAAACTTGAGTCTAAGCATAAGTCTTACATTTAAGCAGTTAGGTTTCTCTCATTTGCCACCAGTAATATAAAATTAAAAAAATAAGAAAGGTTTTTAATTATTACTGCTCAGAAAAGTAGAAAAGTTGATACATTCTTTTGCTGTTCAAAAAGAGATTCAAGAATTCTGGTGGTTGGGAAATAATTAGGAAATATCCAAGGACAATAGATACAACTATCCACTCTAAGGTCTTTATAAAATCTACAAAGCCCATTCCCAAAAGACCCATAACTATGCTGAGCTAAAAAACTTGCTTGTAGGCAAAAGTATCAGCTTAGAACAAGATCTTAACGCTGACTCCACCATACACATGCCTCTTCAGAGTCATGTGCCTGTTGTTGATTTTTGCAGGGTATGCACATTTTTCTCCTCTCAGAAAATTTTCAGTATTAAATGAAAGCATGATGTTGTGAGTCAGAATAGCCAACACAGTGATTTGAACATTTTCAGATAAAGTTATACTACTATACTACCGTAGCTTTGGCTAAACATCGTGTTTCTTTTGGTGTGTGACTACTGGATGAGCTGCTCTTGAATATATTTTCACATGCTTTTTGCAGCTGGATCATCATATCTGAGCCCTGCTTCTCCTGTAACTGTCAAAATCTGTCTTTCAGTGTGGCCAGGGAATCAGAAGTTTCTGTCAGTGTCTGTGCTGGCTTAAAAAAATAGCCATTTGTAATTTTATTATTTTTTTTAATTTAATCTCAGCAGTCTAAGTGAATGAGAAACACAAAGGTGTTTTATTGATGATAGTCAGAGAATTTGGCTTTTGCTCTGGATGAATTGTGTTGCACCTTGACTCTTGGTTTGGTGCCCTGAACACATTGCCATCCAGACAGTAACATAAACTTACGTACAGAAATGAAACAAAAAAATGTGACCAATGTGTTGTCTCCACTGTGCTTCAACTAGAAGAGAAGAAACATTGATAAAAATGGTGGGATTAGTCTTAAGTGGGATGTTGTGGCACTGTATATTATTTATGACATGTTAAATTACTGACATTGTATGAAGTCAGCCAGAGTTTTTAAAACACAACAGAAACAGAAGTCTTTACACTAAAGGAAGTTCTGCCCCTCTGATGTGTTGAATATTTTATCTCTTCTAATTTGCATCACAGAAATCTTAAAAAATCTCTCACTTGCAAGCAGTCTTTCTCGTATGTTACTGAAAGCATCCCAAACCTGGGAATTTTCTCTGTTTCCTTGAATCTTTTCTTGGAAGTTCCATAGCTAGCCTCAGAATGGAAAGGCCATTCATGTTTTTCCAACCTTTGAGAGTATTTGTGAATGTAGGTTGGAGTCTGTGTTCATATCAATGTTTGAAAACCATTCACAAAATTAATATTTTGAGGCCTTATAATATTTTTTATTTTCAACTGCAAATACATTTTTATACTAATATAAAATTAATATGATTATAATTTAGACTCCATTATTAGAAGAGAGAGACTAGACTCATCACTCCTTGGTTTGGTTGTCAATCAGTCACATTTATTACAGTGGAAGATTCAAAAATAACAACTATTCTATAATATTTCCAACTTGGATTTGATTAACTACAAATTCTCTACTTAACCTTTTTTTTCCTGTTTTGAAACCTAAGCTTGATTCCAAATTTTCAGTGCATTAAATAAGTACCAAGGACTTCAAATGCAAACTACATTAGCCACACATACAGCTCATCAGATTAAAAATTCAGTGATATACACTGCTGAAACTGTCAACACAGATGCAGTGCCTTTGAATTCTACAATAATTCCTCTTGATGTCATCAGTGTTGCAAGAAGGTGAGTTTCTTACAAACAAAAACTAAATCATAACAAAACAGGATTACCAGTTTATAGACTCATATATGTTTGTCTCTAGGCAGAATGACATTGCAAAGCATTACAGATAATGTTAATCAAAATGACAGTTTTATATATAACAATAGTAACTAAACTTTAGCAATATTGAGTCTAGTTAACTCACAGAAAGTTTAGATGGAATCTTTTCTTTATCATTTTGCCTTCTCTTGATGGTGATTTAACTGGTGCCTTTACAATCATTTTCTTTACCTTAGAGAAAATACCCACAGCCTGAAAGTGCCATGTCAGTAGAAACAGGTGTAACGGGCATGGTTCTCAATGTAAAAATATATTATAAATTATTAGAGTCTCCATGTAAAAATATTTCTAGAAATTTTTCTAATTAGAGTTATCAATTATCCTGTATTCTTTTCCTCATATTTTTCCCTGAGCCAGCCAAGTTTCTGGACTATTAAAGTTTGTTTTCCTCTTAACTGCATTCATATCAGCCTTACCTATCTTTGAAGAGTTAAGCATCATGCAAAGAAGAGCCTTTTGCATAAATACCCTTTGTTCTTTCTCTTATCTGTAGTTTCCACAGAGGATTGCACTGGCTGGCAAACCTTTTCCCCTTATTCAAAAGGGTGAGAAAGTGGGACAAGATTAGGAAATACAGGAATTAGTAGAAGAAAGTAAAAAAGATTAAAAAAGAATCATAGAAAAAAAAAAGGGACAGGAAAAGAAAATAATACAGTGAACTTAACATTCAGTAAAGCTTGAAAAAGAAAAAAGGGGAAAATAAGTGCAACTGATACTGACAGATGAATGAGAAGTAAAATGTTGCATTATGATATACAGATTCTTTTTCCGATGTTGGAGATGATATGGTAGTGACAAACATACCAAACATGAAAAATATTTGCAGAACTAAAAACTAAATTTCATCCTTAGAAAAATTGTAATGAAAATGTAGAATTTAATAAATTCATTAATATTATAGTAAAGTTACTTTTATAATTTTGATGTCTTTTTGTTGGCACAAAAGAATAAAATAAAACTATTTTATCCACAAAGGCATTGCTGCTTGGCAGCACACTACTTCAATTCATTAGCAACACATTGGTTAATGTTACAAAGTAGTTCTGAATTCTGAAGACATTGACTTATCTGTAAGAAGTGGATTCTAAACCAGAGTGGGTTTTTTGAATTAAATATGAAAAGGAATAATGCAATCAGTACAGAATTCCTTGTCTTATTTATTTTTATATGTAGTTCAATACATATATTAACTAATATGTTTCATTTATCAATTTTATCAAGTTTTCAATTCTTGTTCTGTTACAGAATATTCTAGTGACACTGTATGACTGTGAATCTTACCAACAAAACCAGAAATACGACACAAGGCATCAAGAAACTGCACTGAAAGGCTACATACTTGGTTCATGCTTGTCGTCTTTACAAAGTCTTCTTTGAAACAATAGTATCTAATAGTGTAGCTACTCCTTCTGGTTTCAGGTTGGCCAGAATGCAAACTCATAATAAAGTAATTTCATCATATAGGGGTAAGGCAGTAAACAAAATGGTTGAAAGCAAATATTCCTTCACCTACAGTGTTCACTCTTGTGTTTCCTTCTTATTTTTGTTTCAGCAACTGTTGTTGGATTCCCAGCCTCTCACTAATCCCACAGTACCTGATGGTACAGTAAGAAAAATCTGATAATTTTCCATCATCCCTCACATCTCACACTGGGTATGGGTCTGTCTTCTGTTGCAAGCAGGGATCCTGGTGCTTTCAGAGTTCCCCAGCAAGTTCAAGTGGCTCAGGTTTGTGATTACTTTGTCTCTGTTGTCCCCAGTCTGACTGCCCGAAACTTCTCCCTGAGTCACACTCCCAACTCACTCCTTGTTGGGGTTTCCTCATGTAACATAAATCAAACAGGACAGAGGAAAACAGTCTTGTTTTCCTCTTGCTATCTTCCTCTCTTCTGCACATTCATATTTCTTCAAACAAAATCCTACATAGCACATACAATCTGAAAACTGGATATCAAGAAATTCCATTGCACTGGGCAGACAATATATATTTAGATCTTTATCAAAGTATGACTCCACCAATTGGAAGAGCTTGACTTATTTCATTATATTGACTTATTTCATTATATTGACTTATTTCATTACATTGACTTATTTCATTTGATGGGGCTACAGGACTGACGGACAGCGGC